>NC_143551.1:154316000-154480000 GCF_054136105.1 Typopeltis vanoorti
CCATGCATCTGTCCTATAAAATCCTTTAAGCAACTTAAATGTTTCATATCATATCGCATTCTCTCTTTTTACCAGCCAGCTTCTGTAATCCACACACCTCCAATCTATCCTCATAGGGAACATTCTAAAGGTCACTCACCATCTTGGTCACTAGCCTCTGAATCCTCTCCAGTGCTTCCAAATTCCCAAGAAACCCATGGGACCAGACTTGAGCACAGTAATCCAAATGTGGAGCGTATCATGGCTTATAAAAAGGAATAGCAACTTCCTTATCTCTACTTGTCAATGTGTTCTTCAATAGCCAATTAATCTTGTGGGCTAACTTAGCAACCTCAGCAATATGTTCTTTAAACTTTAGCACTCTGTCTTCCACCACCCCTAAATCTCTAACTTCATCTATTTCCTGTAGTACAGTGGCATCAATGTAATACACTGCTTGTAATCTATTTATCCCAAATGCATAACTTTAAATTTCTCGACATTATACAGTATGATTCAAAAAGATGGGGTCAATTTCCCATTATATAGCCGTACGAAATTGAATCCATCTTTTTGAATCACCCTGTACTATTACTCATTAACTTTTGCCCATACGGACAGCCAATTTAAATCGAACCTGCAAGCTCTCTAAATCGCCTTGATTATTTATTACTCTACCTAATTTCCCATCATCATCAGCAAACAACTGAATATTTCCTTTCAGGTCATTTCCTATATCATTTATTTCCTATTTCATTTATGTACAAATTATACAGCAATGGTCTTATCACCTGTTTTCACATCGATTCTGACCCTCCATATACCACTTTGTGATATCTCTCCAGCAGCCACTCTCTTATCCACCTAACCAGTGTCATATCCATCCTTATTTTTTCTAATTTGTGTAACAGTGTTCCATGTAGTATTCTGTCAAACGACTGCAAAATTCAGCAAAATCATCGTGTTTGTCCATTTCTTTTATCAAACTCAGCCGTTCCTCTATTATAAAAAGTTGATAAATTACTAAAGCATGACCAACCCTTCACAAAGTCATGTTGAACCTCATATAGTATCACATGTTTATCTACCCATTCTTGAATTGTCTTTTTTACCAATTTTCTAGTGCTTTTACCACCATGCCTGAGATACTGATTGGTCTATAATTTGATACTGTATTCTTAGAACCTCCCTTATGCAAAGGAATAATATTATCGTCTTTCCACTCTCTTGGAACTCTACCAGATCTGAGACTTAAATTAAACAGCTTAGTCAATTGCATTGCCAGTTCCCTTACACATTCTTGCAAAACCCTAGCTGATATCATATCTAATCCGATCGCTGTATTTACATTGATATTCTGCAATATCCTAAGAACCTCTAATTCATCTATTGGGTCGAGGATGGAAGAAAGTTATGACGATTTGCAACTCAATGTGAATTTATCATCTTTTATGAAGCCGTATAAGATGTAACTGGAATTAATATATACAATGAAGGAGAAACTAGAATTTTTCCCTTCTATAAAGAGGCAAACCGGAGCACACACATCTTTTGTTTTGGAGATTACCTTCTCGGAATTTTATTCGTCAACACAGAGAAGATCATTTCCAAATATTTTCATTCGCAACTTCCTTGATAAATCATTCCCATTGAAAAAAGCTCTCGATGACCTCCGAGATGAAATTTTTCTAGGAGTAATTAAAGTTTCAGGATAAGGGTACAGTATTTAAGCAGGATTATGCAGACATATAACTTTACGTCACACAAGTCCCCCCCCCATGAGACGCATCTACAGTAACAGAATGTGAACCCTTCTACTGAAGTTGTAATTCCAAATCTTGGGTAGTTTCACACAACTACATTTATTTAAATTTTATTACTTATGAAAATCTGGCCAAAATACCTTTCAAGTTTGTATTTGCTGCGGTGGTGCATAGCAGTTATTATTATTATTATTATTTATTTTTATTTTTTAAACTTTTAAGTTTTAAACCAACAACATAAATAAGACCTTGTCATAAACGGTCTTCCAGAAACCGAATCCACAGAAAATCTCAGAGACGTAGTTTTAAAGTTAGGCCATGCAATTGACATCCCCCTAGTGCATAATGATATTCAGACCGTAAATTGGTTTCCCAGGAAGAAAAGAAAACAAGGTTCCGCACCAGTCATAGTTCGTCTGACAAGCAAGGCTACAAGAGACAATCTCATAAAAGCCATCAGACTGAAAACAACAGTAGTCAAGGATTTAAATGCATCGCAAGACAATACGCCAATCTTTCTATCTGAGTATTTAACACCTTTCAATCAGAATCTTTTGTACCAAGCAAGAAAAGAAAAAAACAGAAAAAAAGTATCAATTTTTATGGATAAAAGACGGCAAAATATTCCTGGGAAAGTCACAGACTTCAAAGTCTATACGAATAAAAAGCTCGGAAAATATAGACAGGTTGCCAGAGGGAAACAAAAGACTCCAACTTAGTTCAATAAGAAGATCTCAACACAACAAAAATGAATGTGAACCATCAGATAGATGTAATTACACCAGAATACATCAGTAATTATACTTTCGAATCGCTTGATGCATGGAAACAACACACAGTACAAGCGAGAGGTCTCTCAATCTTGCATATTAACATCAGAAGCATCCGAAAACATTGGTTATTGTTACAGGCTTATCTGATTAATTACACTGATATTATGATATATGATTCTTACAGAAGTATACATAACTAATGACGAAGCGACTGATTTCCAAATTCCAGGCTACCAACAAACATAGATCATGCCGCCAAACAAAAAGAGGTGGTGGAATATTAATATTTATCAAACAAAAATTAATAGTAAAAGAAACGGCCTAACAGTTTGAGCATGCTGAAACCCTTGGCGTTGACATCACTAATACCACCAACAATACACAGCATCCCATAATACTAAATGCTATTTACAAGCCATCAAACCTAAAAATGATAAAATTCTTGCACGAACTCAATTGTTAGCTTTCAAGCCAAGAAATATGCTCAACCGAACACCTAATGATAATTGGCGACATAAACATAAATATAGCAAACGAAAACCAGAACAAGACTGTACAATACCTAGACACACTATCCATGTATAATCAATTACCAACAATATCATCATGTACTAGAGAAGAAATATTCGGAAATACTATCACTGCCTCCTGTCTAGATCATGTAAACGTCCGAGCACCACCAAATAGTTACACTGCATCAGTCATAAAGTGCAAAGTAGCAGACCATTACTTCACCGCTCTAAACCTGCACACCAAGACAATATCCATGCAATGTCCCACAGAAGAAAAGCGAAAGAAAACAATACTAGACGAAGAAATAGTCAACCACGAAATACGAAAAACAGACTGGGAACACCTGACATCAGATTCAGCAGATATCTTATACAACAACATTAAACTCACACTGGAGTAAATATATAAGAATGCTACAACAAAAGTCAGAATTCGTTCAAAAACAACACAAAATCCTAGGATAACACAAAACTTAATCCTAGAAATACACAGAAAGGACGCTTTATGGAAAGAAATAAAGCGATATCCAAATAACACAGCTTTAAAAACTGAATATAAGATAACAAGGAATCGCCTTACAACACAAATCTGACATGCAAAAAGAAGCTACTAAAGAGACAAACTAACCTCCGCACAAAACAACATGAAACAAGCCTGGCATCTGATCAATGCGATGCTAGATTTTGTTCCCAACACCACCGCCTCCGAAACCATAAAACACAGCTTCATGAAAGACGCAAAACCTATCCAACAACTAGCAAATAACTTTAACCAATACTTTGCAGACTCCCTTCAAGAACTGCACAGAAATATTCCCCCAATTACAAAACGAGACCCTCCACTTGGACCACAATCAAAACAGACACTATGGTTCCTTACCATAAAAGAAGCAGAACTTTTCTCTGAAATACATCAAATCAAACCAAACAAAGGCCCAGGAATAGATGGTATCAGACCTAAAGATATAAAGCAACATACAACTAGTTTAAGTCCTATCCTACTAAAACTAATAAATAAAATATTTAAAACAGGACAGATACCAAGTATGCTAAAGACCTGTTGCTATGGGTCTTAATCAGCCATTAAGACCCATAGCAACATTACCAATTATCAATCAAATTATGGAGCGGATCATACGGAAGAAACTCACAGCATACACTGAGATCTTTCAAATTATCCCCACAACACAATATGGGTTTCAGAAAGATAAGGGAACATGATCTCTTTTACAGACGTAATTAATACCGCCTTAGACAAAAACAAAATTGCCGTGGTAGTCTTTCGTTGATCTAACTAAAGCATTCGATACACTTATACATCAAACATTGTTAGAAAAGCTGAGGCATGTTGGAATAGACTGGCCTCTTCACAGGTGGTTTACGAACTACCTTCAAAATAGAAAGCATATCACGCGTATCGGGTCAAACCGAAGCAGAGAACTACCAGTCACCTATGGAGTACCACAGGAAGCTGTACTCTCCCCAACTCTATTCAACATTTACACGCATGATATTAATCAGCTACCACTCAAAGGTAAGATATTCCAATACGCAGACGATACAGCAATAATATCCATCCATAATAACGCAAGTATAGCCCAGACAAATATGCAACATGACATAAATCTGATCATAGACTGCCCCACGGAAAACTCCATACACCTAAACTCAGAAAAGACAAAATTAATGATATTCAGAAATCCACTGACTCGACCAGTTGATAACAAATATATAACCATCCAACATCCACTTTCCAACATAAAAAACACACAGAACAGCAAAACCACTACAATCACTCAGGTTGAAACAATACGATACCTTGGAATTTACTTCTATGCAGATATGAACTGGAATAGCCACATAAACCATCTACACAAGAAACTCCGAAAAATAAGTGGCAAACTCTACAGATTAAAACACAGTTCCCATACGCCTAAAAACACTAATATGCAAAGCACTATGCCAAAATATACTAAGATACGCTATAACAACGTAAGCTTTCTGTGCACCTTACAAATTAAATAGATTAATGTCGCTACAGTACAAAATGACAAAACTGATCTTTTGGGAACAAAGAGAAAATAACGACCTTATATACATTGCAATATCACAACACAAAATACTGACAGCAAAACATTTACGTCACTATGCAGCTTTGCTAAAACATTATTTCGATGCCAACTACAGGACAGTTAGATATACATAGCGTATAACAAGACCTCAGACTACTAATTATATCACATATAAATACAATAATCACTACGGAAAGGCCACGCGAAACTTCTACAACCCAGACATAATAAACAAATTACCTTTTGAATACAGAAACCTAACAAACTACAATAGCCTGAAAAGAGCACTAAGGACATACTATGAACAAGAAACACGCACTCAAAATACCATACAAACTTAATGAAACACAATATATTCGTTCAAGCTTCCAGTTCAGAGACGTATCAATACATTTCAAGTGTGTGTGTGTGTGTGTGTGTGTGTGTGTGTGTGCGTGCGTGCGTGCGTGCGTGCGTGCGTGCGTGCGTGCGTGCGTGCGTGCGTGCGTGCGTGCGTGCGTGCGTGCGTGCGTGCGTGCGTGCGTGCGTGTGAGTGCGCGCGCGCGAATTTCTCAATCATAGATTTCATAGCTTCCCAAACACAGCAAAAAAAAACAATGCATAATAACCAACCGGTGTCATCCTCAGATAAGCTTACATATAAGCTTCGAGGATGAAAGCAAAGAAATTACATGATGTATCATATGTAACCAAATACATGTAATGTATGTATCACATGAAAACCAAAGTATGTAATGTATGTATTATACGTAAACAAATGTACGTAATGTAAGTATCACATGCAAACAAATGTAAGTAATGTATTATATGTAATCAAATGTATGTAATGTATATAATAACAGTAACAAATGTATACAATGTAATAAAAAATTATTTTTAAATGTAAATCATGTGCTTGCACTGTATGTTTGCGAGAATAAGGAAATATAATATTTAGATTGTAAATGTGTAAATACTGTTGTATAATCACACCTTTTCAAACTTGGAAAAAAAAATAGTAAACTACAACATGTAATATTATACAACTTATGTAACTCTGAACAACATAATTGTAAATAATTATTATGATTGTTATTTAAAAAACTGTTATCATCATTACTATTTAAATCTCATTATATGTAATATGTAGCACAAAGAGCTGAACCTTGTAAAATAATATACTGAATAGATGATCATTGTACATTTGTAAATATTTGAAAGAACAATAAAAAAATTATTATTATTATTATTTATTGTATGTATAAATATTTCAGCAATCAATAAAATATATTTTAAAAAAAATTATTATTATGGGGAAGATGTCAAAGGCATGATCATCTAGACTGACTGACCAAAGCCGTGGCGGTCGATATATTTCTTGTGTTCTTCAAGGTCGATGCTAGATTTCAGGTTTGACCATAATACAAGTTGCAGGAACAAGGATCCTTTCTGAACTGAAATATTCTTTCTGATATTTCATATAAACCTGTCTGTAAAGTATTCCAAAAAAAGTAAAAGAAACACACATGAAAATACGATAACCTCTGTAGATACAGAAAGAGTCAGCCTCTTCAACTGATCATGAAAATTGGAATAAAGTGGGACTTGCATATTGTGGTGCTCAGTATGGATCACTGATTGCTGACCTGGGACGGCCAGTTTATCAACAATTTGCCAAAACAGATAGGCCTGCAGCATGGCATGATATCACAACTCCTCTTTTCACAGCCATTTCATACGGACATTGTTGCACTGAATAGGAGCATCATATTCCTCTAATTTATATCAGCTACAAACATGTGACTCGTTACATACCACGATGCACCTTGTCCATGGGGGGTATCCGTTAACTTTTTTCCAAGCAGTTTGTGCATATTCACAAAATTCACTTCCAGTGCTGCTAAGTATGCTTTCTAATTTTTGAATTTATTACATCTGGATTCCTTCAAAATTTATTAATTGACAAATAGATATTATTAAAAACTTACCTCTTGTTATGTCATCTTATGTCAAGTTGCCAGCATATGACATATCATAAATTCATGATGAAAACGCCTTTAATTGTTCTTTAATATTTGTAAATATTTACTATAGTTTCCAAGTTTTGTGATAGTGTGAAACCGATTTTAACTTTTTCAATTAATACTATCGCTTTCCACTAACAGTTTCGGCCGATAATCAAAAAAACATTTAGAAATAACGAATTCTAAAAAACTGTAGATCAAATACTATGATATAATTTGGAGATTAAACATTTTTGTTAAATTATGATGATAATCAAGATGGTGATGTAACAGAAAGCAAATAGGAACAAAGTCTCATGAGGTGATAATTATTTTGACATAAGTAGAATGCAGAGTCATTTATCCTACATATATCTGCTTCAAATCGGAATTTCTGAATAAAAAAGAAAGGTTTTGTTTTGTATAGATCTTGCGAAAATGTCAGGGGTGATATAATTGATCATTTACTAGAAGTTTTGAAAGGAGCCTTCTAGGTGTATTATGTAGAAACCCAATGTTAATTTTCCAACCAATGCTATCTATCGTCTAGACATAATTTCAACTTGAGTGCTATCACCTTTTTTCATAATTACGGCTTACAGGTACTATAATGAAGGTTCAAAGGTAACTTCAACACTGTTCACCTAGACAGAAATCCAATTCTTCGACAAATTAAATTTCCGACAGTTGAATAAAGTGCATCCACTTATCTGGAAATAAAATGAGGATTGTAACATTTATTTTTCATCTTATTAATTACTTATGCTCCTGGTTTCAGGTGTTAGTATTATGTTCAAATAATGTCGGCATACTTGAATATAAACGATGCACAGTTTACACATGAGTGTTTAAGCATTACTCCATGACAGAACGAAAATAGCTCATGCAGTAGCTAATTTTGCTTGGGGGAAATTGTTTTCTTTGCATCATCATCAGGTATCATTTGAAACAATATAAAAAATACAGTATTCCTTTCAGTTTTCTACAACTTATTTAACACTTTTCGCACTAAAAAATCATAAAATAAGATAAAACGGCTTACATGATTCTCTTTCAATCTTCAACATGCTGCTTCTCATTCTTATTCATCGCCGACTTCTTATTCATCAGTGGAATTTGTAGAATTTGTTGATTTAATTAAGTGTTATTGTATACGCTGATCCGTTTGTCGCATTTTTCATTGCGTTGTTTATGAAATTTCTGTTTTCAGAAAAATTAACAACTTACCTGCCGAAGTCATTTCAGAAATGTCTTCTTCGGTGCAAGTAGATGGTAGACACAGGTCTATCCTGAATGTGACAGAATATAGAAAGCGAACTTGCTCAGCAAACATCCCAACAATCTATAACAGAACGAAAGCAACAATTAAAGTTTAGAGAAAAAATTATACAGTATATATATATATATATATATATATATATATATATATATATATATATATATATATATATATATATATATATATATATATGTATATATATATATATATATATATATATATATATATATATATATGTATATATATATATATATATATATATATATATGGGAATAAATTTTTAACTTGGGTATATTGTATATTAGGATAACCAAGCAATTTTATATGCTTGGTTATTTTAGCTCCTAATCATAAGTATGCAAACAATTAAGTTTGCGCCTGAAACAAAGTTCAAGTCTAAAGATGGTACAACACCATGGCAACTCATTGTAAAGGTGGTTAAAGCTTTGATCACTATTCTTAGTATTTTCCCATAATGTAAAGCACATCTCACTAGAAGATGTATACTGCAATGCATTATGGGTGGGGTCACTACCCAGACCAGTTTCGACCTTTTTTGAGGTCTCCTCAGTGAGTAGCTAGACCCTAAATACCAAGGTTTTAGTAATACAAAGCCTTATCAACTTTACCTCTATAAGTTGTAACAAGGTGTATTAAATTTTAATAAAAATCTCTGGAGGAGATATTGATGGGAATAAATTTTTAACTTGGGTATATTGTATATTAGGATAACCAAGCAATTTTATATGCTTGGTTATTTTAGCTCCTAATCCCAAGTATGCAAACAATTAAGTTTGCGCCTGAAACAAAGTTCAAGTCTAAAGATGGTACAACACCATGGCAACTTATTGTAAAGGTGGTTAAAGCTTTGATCACTATTCTTAGTATATAAAATTGCTTGGTTATCCTAATATACAATATACCCAAGTTAAAAATTTATTCCCATCAATATCTCCTCCAGAGATTTTTATTAAAACTTAATACACCTTGTTGCAACTTACATAGGTAAAGTTGATAAGGCTTTGTATTACTAAAACCTTGGTATTTAGGGTTTAGCTACTCACTGAGGAGACCTCAAAAATGGTCGAAACCGGTCTGGGTAGTGACCCCACCCATAATGCATTGCAGTATACATCTTCTAGTGAGATGTGCTTTACATTATGGGAAAATACTAAGAATAGTGATCAAAGCTTTAACCACCTTTACAATGAGTTGCCATGGTGTTTTACCATCTTTAGACTTGAACTTTGTTTCAGGCGCAAACTTAATTGTTTGCATACTTGGGATTAGGAGCTAAAATAACCAAGCATATAAAATTGCTTGGTTATCCTAATATATATATATATATATATATATATATATATATATATATATATATATATAGAGAGAGAGAGAGAGAGAGAGAGAGAGTCTCAATGAGGATGAGGACTAACTTTTTCCATGAGGCTGTAAAACCTGAATTGGAATACTTTCAAGGATGCGAAGTTTTCAACTGAAGATCAGTTTCTCGAGACAAACTGAGATAGGTATGTTTTCTGTTCACTGAACCGCGTATTTTATCGCACAATGTAATATCGCAAACCAGACAATGCACACTATTCGCATATATACATGAGAATCTTAGCAGCTTAATTCATAATTCCAAATAAAAACACTAAACCTAGACATTTTAATACTCCAGGTAATAAATTATAATATCTGTTCTTCTCTATCAGTTATGATTAATTTTACCATTATATGACAAGCGTGAAATAGATTGATTTATTTCTATAGTACGATGAATATAAAAATATTTTGCTGTAAATATTTGTACTTTTATAATACTTGAATTTTCAACATGACTGCAGATCATTATCGCGGACTTCTTATTCATTTTTATTCATCTTTTCTCATTTATTTCGGTAAATATATATCCTCAAGCCTTCAAGAAGCTCTTCCACGGTTATCTTCTCTTTTTTTAAAAAATATCCCATTCACGAGACTTTATAGCATATCAGTGACATATGTGAAGTCCAGGTCAGAATTAAGAAATCTATTACGGGACTAGCTTCCCTTCAGCATCCCAACATCCCTTGATGTTAGGATGCTGAGCAATGGCCAAGGAAACCGTTATAGAATAGATGAAATAAAACAGAATCACTGCTGAAATTTGTCAGTACTACTAGTTCATGCCAGAAAGCAAACAACCGATCATGACTCTATGAAACACTGATAGTGCTTCAATTTACCCAGCGGTAAAGAATGAAATGTTATTTTATATAATTCCGCTGTCTGATCGTTAGGAAAATATTTGGCTATTGGAATATATGTGCAACATCCAAATAGAATTTACATGAATACCTAACCTGAAGAAAAGAATATTGAAAGTCGCTACTGTAGTAAAATATGAATATAATGCTTATTTCTTTCATAGAAATATGGATTGTAAAATTTAAAAATAGAGAGCCAGAATCATTCCTAGCTAATTTTCGCAGGATAACATTAGTTCGTTGTTTGGGTTTGTGCAGATTACACTACAACTAAGGATATCTGTCCTACACGCTATCAACAACTGTACATTAGAAATTGTCAGATTAGGAATGATTAAAGCCCTCATTTCTTTTTATCCTGCCATATTATTTCTTCGTAGTTACGAACAGTTGTTAACTGTTTTCGACAATCTTCCGATTGTCGGAAGACTAACAACTGTTTCTGCTGCATAATACAAAACTGTATGAAGTACCTTCTGTTAATGAAAATCTGTCCCGATGATATGCTTCTTGATATCTCCTGAGCCAAGCGTCAATCACTAGGAAATAGACTTACTAAATAGTTGAAGTTCTCACTACCCTTCATGATGTGCTCATTGAGTGTAACCCAGTTAATATGTACATTTACTCTGCGAATTAAATTCATGCTCTCACTTTTCTTGCTATTAATACGTAATCGATAGTTCTGTGTTACATTTTTTTTCATTCATCCATTTTTTTCAGTAGCTCTTCTTTACCAAATTATCACATCACCCGCAAAGACAGATGTCTCTCCTTTCTGTTCGCCGACTAAGACGGTATTGCTCACCACAGTGAACAGGAAGTGATTAGATATATCCTTGTCGAAGTCGAATTTTACTAAGTATAAATCACTCCAAATTACAAAATGGTCTTTCTACTGCTCTTACATTTAACCTAACTATCCTTCATCATAACTATTTTTTATGACTATATTTTCTAAACTTTTCCGTTAATCAAAAATTTTGTCTTTAATTAAAGGGTTTGTACCAAATTTCCAGAATCTTTTCATCATTTGCCTTACAGCAATCTTCATCTTTCTTCTTTTAGGAAAGAGAGATACTTCATCTCTTTAAAACCAAATTGATCTTTTATTAGACCTTCGTCTATTGCATCCCTTATTCTTGTTACCAATGTCCTTTCATGAGTCTCTGCATTGTGACATAATAACTATGTTTATTTATAATTATTATACTTCCTTTTTGGCCTGCTTTATAATTTGGAACAATAATTCCCTTAGTCCAATATCAGATATTTCTCCAGATCAGTATGAAGATATCACAGTGATTTCAGAATTACCAGAACTCTGACAAGTGACCTTTCATTCGACTCTTGACTTGGTATGATACCAAGGGGTTTTCATCTTCAAGTTCCTTCAAGCTCTTCCAGACAGATTTCCCTATTATACATTCTCATCTCTATATCCATTCCAGTTTATTTCACTATGACTTTCATCTTTCTATAATATCTGTAAAATAATTTTCAGACATCATCCACATCTGTCAACATTTGTTTTCCGCACACTTTATCGATAGCTATGGGAAGTCTCTCAATGCCATCAACGGGTGGTAATCATAGTAACTTCTCGGCTTCATTTTTTATCAGGAAAAAAATAATCTATTATCGATTTTTGCTCGTATCTCAGCTACCAACTCTTTTTTACCTTCTAATTTACTGGATACGGTTTATTTTATTTTTTTAGAAACCTTTTTAGATTTCCTAATCTAAATCACATTTGGCCTTCTTAATTTCTTTAACCAAAACCAAATGGTTGATTTGGTACTATTTTTCTGTCTTCGGCAATCTATAAATTAAGATCTCCTAAGTTCATTAAATTTTATTTTGAATAATTCTCTCCTCCTGTTCATTAAATAATATATTTTCCTCCATGTGTGGTGCGTATAACTAGATGACCGAGATTTGTACCCAAATATATCCAAGTAGCTTCATTATAATACTTCCATCATATTTTATGTCTATGATTTGTTTATTTACTAATCATAAAATGAACGCCAGTTTTGAATGGTAATCTGCACTTTTCCGAAACGAAACGGTCTCTCCTCATCTTAAATTCCTATTTTAACCAATACACGTCTGTAAAATGCTATGTTATCCGTCTATTTCGCCTATTTTCAAGCGTATTCCCTCGAGATTTTGAGATCCGGAAACCCTACTGTGGAGAACAAACATTTTTCAAGATACTTCCAGTCTCCAATCTGGGCTTAGGTCTCACCTGATAAGAGATGATCTCTATCATGACAAAAACATCCTTCTCCACTGAGGAATTTGAACCTACGACCTGTTGCTTGTAGAGTGAATACGCTAATCACTTTCCCTGGTTAGTGTATTTTTCGAATTGTATTTTTTATTGAATGACTTAAATAATCGAAAAACTCTCGACGTTTTATCTTATGTTATATATATTGATTTCGTTTAAATGATACCTGTGGTGGAGAGCATTTTTTAAAAGCAAGGCTGGGTTTACTGTATATCACACTGTAAAGAACGTCTACTTTTCAGATAACAAACCGCTAGCGAAGTACCATATCTCATCAAGTCATTATCAATCATGTTAATGACGCTTTTAGTCCTTGATATTTTCTATCAAGGACTAAAGGCAATAGCTTCATATAACCAGTAAGATTCAAGAAATCTATAAGGAAAAAAAATCGCCAACAATATTTTAGATTTTAATGTCCATAACTTTCCTTGAAGGAGATATCATTCATTTAAAAAAAGTACGTATCAGTTGGTGTAAAATTCGAAGCTTCAGAAAAGCTTACCTTCAGAGAAAAAAGCAAAAGAATCTCGTTAAATTTATAATAATACATTTCAGCTGTTAAGTTAGTATTACACATGCATTACAAAACAGACTTTTCTTCTTCCTTTTCATTTTCCCAACAATTCAATATCCCAACAAGTAATTGGCTGGCTGTAGCACAAATTTTAAAGTGATCTCGATCCAGGACAACTCTAAACACATCACACAATACAAAGCCTCTGAGATTCTCATCCACGTTTCATCTTTAACGGAATGTTCTCCACTCAGTTATTCACAAGCTCGTGTCATTTGACATCACAAGAACAACACCAAGTGGGAGGATTTCCCAGATGTTACTCCTATTTTCAAGGCTCTAGCTGCCATTTTTGTTCTAATCCAGATGCGTTTGACGATTTCCTTGCAGAAATTATCCATCTTGGAATGAAGACCTTCATTCTGCTCAAAATTCCCACCTAAAATCCAGGCCAGGTTTTCCAAACTTAGTGCAGGCGGTCACAATAAATACATAAAATAAAACATCATTTAGCAAGCCGCTTGAGATACAAAAAATCCAGCGTCATTCACAGCCTACACAGAATCTTGCAGCACATGTAAAACTATGATTATCAGGGACAAGTCTGCCTTTGACGGTGCTAAATCTAGAAAACAGGCTGCCTGTATCAGCGGTACTTATGCATTCTGGCTGCTATCAAAAAGTGTTGTACGCGTCTTCTGTCCAACTGTGATCTACTGTACATTACATCTCTCTGAATGTAGTATTGAAACAGCACCTGATGATAAAGTTGAACTCCTAGCATCATTATACTCATCCATCTCCTGTATAGATGACAAAAAAATCATACCTTCTATAAATGAAACATTACTTCGAAAGTTTCGAGTAAAGTTTTCAATATTTACTTGAAATATGACATTCGCCAAAAAATGTCAGAAGAAGCTTATAGACCTTGGCTTGGTTAGCAAAAGGGCTTCTGAAGGCATTTGTGATCTCGTACCAATTATGTCCAGAAAAATGCTAATGACTTAACACCTGGTATTTTTCATCTTTACACTTTGTTATACTCAACCAGTATGAGCAAGCTTTTGTATACGTTGACTTTTTTTTCGTCCCTACCTTTGTCAAGGTTCAACGTAACAGTCATTATCAAACCTCTTTTCTCATAATTACTCTTACCTTTAGTTCCTCCTGATATAATCACCACTTCTATAGCATCTTTAGCATGCAAAACACTTGGCAACAGTTTTCGCTCAAGACTTTATTTTTAAGCTGTCTAGCTAAATATTTTATACAAATTCAAAATCCACTTAACGTTATAACACTGCTCTCATACGATGATCAGAAACGATCTCTTCGATTAATTGGCAATCCTTTCACACAGACTATTCATTCATTTCCTTCATTGTGTCTCTTCAACAGATATTTCCATCACTGCTGTTCAGCAGGATTTGTATGCGCAGTGCTCATTTCTTATTTCTTCTAAACATCCTTTTATATATGCTGCTGTAGTTTTACATGTGCTGCAGAAATGGACTTGGGGACACTATGGATTCCAGTTCTGCTGAAGAGCAGCCATGAAAATATCTGTAGAAGTTATTTGAAGGACCGAACCATCCACTCCATTAATATTTTATTCCATGCACGTTTGTTTTATGGGATACCCTTTCATATCAACTATTCCAAAGACTACAATCTCCATTTCTTAAAAATAATACCAAAAGACTATATTAGTTTACTCTTCATCCCTCCCCCGATGAATTTAGGCTGTATAGATTGTGCTACTGTGTGTGTGTGTGTGTGTGTGTGTGTGTGTGTGTGTGTGTGTGTGTGTGTGTGTGTGTGTGTGTGTGTGTGTGTGTGTGTGTGTGTGTGTGTGTGTGTGTGTGTGTGTGTGACTAGCAGATTTGCTAACTGGTCTACGCTTCGACACTATCCACTCTAATCGCCAGTGATTGGCAAAACAATTTTACTCCTTAAAAAGATTGGTCTAATTAGACACATTCGGAAGACGAATATATAGCTCTTGTTTGCAAAGATCTGAATTAGAATTACATCTAGGATGGGGGGAATATTTAAATAATATAATGATTTAACTTATACATATTTTTGGTCGTAATGTTAAAAAATATGACTTATTTATAAACTGACCATAGATATTTAATTCGTATGTATGTTAGTACAATATTGCCTACCAGTTTCGCTAGTAACTGACTATCTTTCTCAAGGCTTGCACAGTACAAAAAAAAAATTGGTAAATGTAAAAAAGGTTTAAAAAAAATACAAAAAAACGTTAGAACCTGTTAGGTAGATAAGGTAACACTTTAGCGTGACATGTCTGTATGAATCGTGACTTTCTACTAAGTATCATGAACACGCGTTATATGCAAACGTGTAATATGATTATTCGCGTACTGTAGTTCTGTTGAACTGAGAGACTTAATTAGATTTTTCCAAGTATCGTTCAGTATGGCTCCTTGATGTCTGTTTAGGTTGCTGCCTGTATGTAGCACTACTGCTGCTTCTTTAAATAATCGATTTCTGTAATCATTATCTACGTATGGCATAGAGCTGTTATCGCAGTCTATAGTGTGGTTCGACGTTGAAAAGTGACGTGCTAAACCGGAGTTGATCGTTCTGTTGTGATTTACATCGCCGATGTGTTCTTTCTGTCTTATTTCCAGGCTTCTGGAAGTTTGTCCAATGTAGGAAAGACCGCAAGTTCATGGAATATTATACACACTTGGATATTTATAAAATGGAGGAATGTCCTTAGGAGATATTAGAACTTGTGTGATGCTAGTAGTTGGTTTAAATACAACCTTGATGTCATGGGCTTTTAACAGTCTCGCAATTTTTGTGGAAATTGAGCCCATAAAGGGGATGACTGCTGTTGAAATTTGCTGAGAGACTGTTCTTTCTTGTTGGTTATCTTCGTATCGAAATTTGTTGATGATGTTTCGAGGATAACCATTTTGCGATAGTGTTATAACGATTTGGGACAGTTCTGTTTGAACTCTTCATCGTCGGCGATAAAGTTTCTGACATGTGGATGATGCTCTGTTTATGTGACTTATGACAGTTTGAAAATTAATGAAGATATCGTACAGTTTCTGTAGGTTTTTTGTAAATAGACAGTTTGGAATTTTTACATTGTCTTTTAACTAGTATGTTCAAGAAGTGCAGTTGTTCGTTGTTTTCTACTTCTAGAGTAAATTTGATTTTATTGTGGAGTGAGTTGATTTTATTGACAAGCATATGTAGGTATTCCATGTTGTCCTGCCATATAATGAAGATATCATCCATATATCCCCACCATATTGAAGGTTTAGGAGCAATGTTGGTGAAGATTTCATTTTCAAATTTCTCCATGAAAAGGTCTGCACATGGTGGTGAGAGAAGGCTTCCCATGGCTAGGCCTTCTAATTGTTGGTATATCTTGTTGTTAACTTTGATGAAATTTGATTGTAGGCAGAGACTTTTTAAATTACATACATTATGTGTGGACTTTATGTGTGGAATTGAAAAACTTCTCTACCCGCTCCCATAAGCTGTAGCCAACGATATTAGATTCCAAAGCACTATTATCGTAGCAAAAGCAAAAACAACCAAAACTTAACACCGCTCCATATGATGGGAAAGCTATTCCGAACTTGAGGAAGAACAAAGAAATAATAATAAGCAAAGCCCACAAGGGGAATACCACCGTCATCCGAAACTCAAAAGACTATTTCAAGAAGATAAACCACTTACTATTGGACAGTTTTATGTACAAAATTCTCAACAAAGATCCTACCATGAAGAACCACAATGAGACAAACTTCTTGATCCGCAATATGAATACTTGGCCTGAAGAACTAAAAAGAAAGCTTAAAATCTCACATCCCATTACTCCTAGACTGTATGGGGCTCCTAAAGTGCATAAGGAAGAAGTGCCACTTCGTCCAATTGTGGATGGCAGGTCCTCCCCACTTACCTATTAGCTAAACACCTGACTAACTTACTTAAGGGAAAAATCAGACAAAAACGATCCTACATAAAAAAAAATTCTCAACAATTTGTTGACAAACTCAAAAACGTGAAGATAACACAAAGAGACATAATGGCCAGTCTAGACGTAGTATCCTTATTCACGAATGTACCGTAGAAGGAGTCATGAACATTATCAAAGATCTCTTTCCTACTGATATTACAAAGATGTTCAAGCACTGCCTACAATCAAATTTCTTTAAAATTAACAACAGGATATACCAACAATTAGAAAGTCTAGCCATGGGCAACCCTCTGTCACCACCATGTGTAGACCATTTCATGGAGAAATTTGAAAATGAAATCTTCACCAACATTACTCCTCAACCTTCAATATGGTGGAGATATGTGGATGATATCTTAATCATATGGCAGGACAACATGGGAAACCTATATATATATTTGTCAGTAAAATCAACTCACTCCACAATAAAATCAAATTTACTCTAGAAGTAGAAAACAACGAACAACTACACTTCTTGGACATACTAGTTAAAAGACAAGGTAATAATTGCAAACTGTCTATTTACAAAAACCCTACGGACACTAGACGATATCCACATTACTCTTCAAACCGTCATAGGTCAAATAAACAGAGCATCATCCACATGTTGAGAAATCGAGTCAGAAACTTTATCTCCTACGATGAAGAAATTCAGACTGTTCGCTATAACACATCGCAAAATGGTTATAACACTACCTCAAAATGGTCATCCTCCAAACATCATCAACAAATTTCTATACAAAGATAACCAACAAGAAAGAAAAATCGCCCAGCAAATTTTAACAGCAGTCATCCCCTTTATGGGCTCACTTTTTTTTCCACCAAAATTGCGAGACTGTTAAAAGCCCATAACATCAAGGTTGTATTTAAACCAACTACCAGCATCAGACAGGTTCTAATATCTCCTAATGACAGTCTTCCATTTTATAAATATCCAGGTGTGTATAATATTCCATGAACGTGCGGTCTTTCCTATATTGGACAAACTTCCAGAAGCGATCAACTCCGGTTTAGCACGTCACTTTTCAACGTCGAACCACACTATAGACTGGGATAACAGCTCTATGCCATACGTAGATAATGATTACAGAAATCGATTATTTAAAGAAGCAGCAGTAGTGCTACGTACAGGCAGCAACCTAAACAGAAATCAAGGGGCCATACTGAACGATACTTGGAAAAATCTAATTAATTCTCTCAGTTCAACAGAACTACAATACGCGAATAATCATATCACGCGTTTGCATGTACGTGTTCATGATACTTAGTAGAAAGTCACGATTCATAGAGACATGTCACGCGAAAGTGTTACCTTAACTACCTAACAGGAACGAATTGCACGAACGTACGTACGAAATAAATTATGGTCAATTTATCAATAAGTTTTATATTTTTTAATATAATGATTTATCAACTGCTACTGAGACCACCAATGGGATCTGTAAAGTGAATTTTGCATTCGTGAAACTCAGGAATTTATTCTCGTAAAACACGCAACGTGTATTATGATGTAAGGTAAGTGACATGAAGAATAAACGTAAAATCATACTAAACTACTCCAACATAGTCATAATCAAAAACAGTTTATAATGGAATTCACTAAGATCATAATGCAACTCAAAGTCCAAACTGTAAAGAGAACGTCATGATCTCCTGTCTTACATGTTGATCTAATTTATTTTAATACATCTCAGTGTAATAAGGACAGATCACAATTGTAGAGCATTATATATAAATTGGAAATAATATGTTAGCTAAGTAGCATTCGTAAAAAAAAATAAACATGTTATAAATAAGTAACTCTTTACCTTAATTTAATTCTTTAAATTAATGTCTTATGATATAGCAGAATTTATATTATATAAATTATGCTATATCATAAGGCGAAGAGTTATCATACCAACACATATCAAAACACTAGTTGGTCAAAAACACTGACTTACAGTACTGCGTTTGGAAAATTCTTTTAGTTCGCTTAATGGATCATTCCTCATTCCATATATCCTTTTTGGTAGTTGCGGAGTGAGGTGAACTGCGCAGTACATTCCAGTAAAGATCTCTTGTGATTTCTGCTGTGTTCGTCGCTCATCATAAGCAACAACATCTAAGCACTGATGATAAGAACCAAGCATGGCAAGCGAACCAGACAATAAACCATCCACTGGTTTTGCTGTTGCATCAATCACTGTAATGAAAACAATTTTTTTCTATAAATAGGACGTACAAATATGATAAAATATAGAAGAGATTAAACTAATTTTCAAACTCCAAAAATTCCGCAGTCAGGTTGATTAAATAGTGATTTTTAAAGGAATACTTCTCATGTTCTGTTCCATTGTAACAGTACTTATCAAAGTAAACTCAAGTATGGACTGCGCAAAGATGAAGCACTAATATCGCTATGAAGTAATACGTATACCTTACAGAGTAATATTCTAAAATTAAACAAAAAAGTGTTCAAATCTTGGGTTACCACGTGATCATAATATCTATTGGCTGTAAAGTAAGTTTGTTATATAATTTTTATGAAAATTTTAAAACAGTATTTCATAAGAAAATCAGTGATTGAGTGAATTCATCGAAATTAGTGGTGAGCTGTTTCTACGATGATACGATATTTCTAAGATACTATGAAATTGTATTCGATACAGTTTCATGAAACCTTGTACTACTCGTTTTCAACTTGTGATCTCTGTTACGGGAATCTCAAAACGTATAATCTTTTGTGAGATTTTCATTACTATAATCCTAACGAAAAACAAATTAGGGGGATAAAAATCCCTTGTTGTTTAACAGCCAGTAAGCGAAACTCTAATATCGAGAACTACGATCTATGAGTTTCATGCATCGGCATGAAACTCATAGATCGTAGTTCTCGATCTTAGAGTTTCGCTTACTGGCTGTAAAACAACAAGGATTTTTTATCCCCTTAATTTTTAATTAAGGTCGCCAGAAAAAAAAATAGCCGTTTAGCTTTTCATAATCCTAACGCGTTTACTGAAGAGCTGCAGATTATATAACACTGTTCAGCTGGCTCTTAAGCCTAACAGTTAATTTCTACAAACCATTTCAGACCTTTAGTAAGCACGATGGCAGTTTCACACTACATGCCAAAATTTACCTAACAGAAAAAAATCCTTCACAACTATCAATGTCGAACAGAAATTTCTAACCAGAGCCTATTGGTTGAAGAGTAGAAACGCTATTCATTCGTCCAACAAAACTACCAGAATGACATTAAAAACATAATATACTGTATACAAAATAATAAAACATTTCTCTGAGTGATCAGTTAAGTAAGCTAGAAACCACATAGATGTGTGCGAAGGGTATAACTGTCCATTATGAAATGAACCAATAATGCGACTTTTGATCAAGGTATGATAATCTATTAGTGAGTATGGGAGTGGCAAACCCGAAGTATCTGATACTGAACTATGCCTTACTTCATGTAATATACATCTGTTATATTATCTGTAGACTGGTCACTACTCTTCGATGTTTCTTTTCTTCTTTCTCCATCCCCCCTCCCCCAATGCTATTAGAATATTCGAGGGCTAGAGGTGAATCTTTCCTATTTTACTATATATTTTCTCCTCATGCTTTGGGGGTCCGCCATCTCTCCTAAGTATTTGCCTCACATAGTAGGGAGTATTGACCCTATACTCACCTTAAACAAATGGAGTTTATAAGAATTAAAGGCCCTAGCCTCCAAGGCCAGAATGGGTATATAATTTCTCAAATGTGATAGCTACTTCTCAATCTAATCATAGAATTGGCTGAAGCTCAAATGGGAGATCCTTTTTGGATAGCACATCAGTGAAACACACCCTGATAAGGAAATTGGACATCTGTACTTACAATGTCAGAACTTTGAAACGAGAAAATAATAAGAGGTGTGTAAAGCACTGGCAACAAATAAAGTGGGATGTTCTTGTTATTTTTAAAACAAGAATAGAAGAAAACATTTCTGAAACAAGCAATTATATTTCACATACTCCTATAGGAGTTCATGATCAAGAAAGAGTTGGTATTATGGTTCATAAAAGATGAAAAAATAACATTCTTGAATTAAACCGGTCTCCCAGACAAGTACAGATCTTAGATTGAAAATCAATAAAGCAGTGTTATTTAAGAATAATATAAATATATGCACCTACCTACAGTAATTCAAATGAAGAAATTAATAATTTTATGAGGATATATCTCCAACACTTTCCGAGATAGTACATATCACTGGAAAATTGTATCTGGTGATTTTAACTGTAAAGTAATGTAAAGAAACAACAGGAAGAAAGTGCTTCAGTAAAGTGATTTGCACACTTTAGGTGTGCGAAGCACTTTAGTGTAGGCCAAAGAAATCAGAGAGAAAACAAAGACTTGTTGAATTTGCAAAAATCAAGGGATTATAATCGGAAGTACGTTATTTAAAAAGCGAACTAAATGAAAATGGAACTGAAGATCGCCAGATAGAGACGTTTTAACGAAATTTATTATATTATGGTAAACCACATCGTATTACTAGAAGAAAATCTGTTATCAGCCAGTTTAGTTTTAAGTAATCATAAGCTAGTGAGAGCAATGATAAAAATAAACACCAAGGGAAAGAGATTGAAATGGTTAATGAAATTCCCACCCTTCAAATTCCCAAATGAACATATAATAAACCTTAAATAAAATGAGGAAATAATGCAGGGAAAGTTGAAGGGAAAAGCATTAATGAATCATCCTTATCTGGTAGAATATACGAAATTGCTGCAACAATAATTGAAAATGCAAAACTGGAAAATGTAGGGAACGACCAGAACGTAATGGAAAAGACTGCGCACTTATGTATAGTTCTTCAGAACAAAACGTGATATTGACACAGAAGTAAAACGTGAAAATAAGCATTGGATTTTGTATGGTGATTTGATTCATTGATACGAGAAGCCCTTGAGGAAAGTGTGATGAAATCGTGTTTTTCTGGATCTAAGATAAAGGATGTCAGTAATGATCTAAGGATGCAGAGAGTTAAGGTGAAACTGATATTTATTTCGTGAAAGCAGTGAAAATATCATCCTGATAAGAAAACTGTATATTTGTACTTACAACGTCAGAACTATGAAAGGAGAAAACAAAGAACTGATTCAACAAATTGTTGCTAGTCCATGCGAAATAGAAGAGCGAGAAAATAAAAGTTGTGTGCCATTTGCCACGCTATAATAGGTATGAACTAACAAGGAGAGCTATGATCGCGAATGAATCAGTGCTGGAGTGTACCATCTAGGTGTAAACATTGCAAAGCCATTTGAGATATTAACTGACAGGAGAATAGAGGTTGAAAAAATTGAGGTGCTTAGAATATTGCAGAACTTCAATACGAACATAGTCATAGGATTAGAAGGCATATCGGCCCGTGTATTACAAGCATGTGCAAGGGAATTATCAGCTCCTTTCACCAAACTGTTTAATTTAAGCTTCAAATTGGAACCATAAAGGTACCAGTGGAGTGGGAAGAGGGCAAAATAGTTCATCTGCATAAAGGAAGTTTCAAAATAGAAGTCGCAAATTATAGGCCAATGAGCACCTCAGGAGTGGAGGTTAAGGTACTGTAGAAATTGGCGAAAGATAGAATTCAGGACTGGGTAGATAGGAATATGATACTCTATAAGTGACAAATTGTGAAGGGTAGATCTTGCCAACGTAATCTTACGTTTTATAATCAAGTGACAATGGAGTTGGATAAAAGGAATGGCTGCTCAGTGACTTCTAGACTTTACAAAATTGGAATAGTGCAATGCAATAGAGAAGAAGTAATGTAAATATGCAGTGAGTTTTATAGGGACGTATACCCAGTCAAAGAAATAGTTCAAGGAAACCTCTACCATATTTAGATGAGGTTGATACGGAAGCACCCATCGTGACAGAATAATTATGGAAAGTCTTCAAGTCAGCAAATAATAATAAAAGTTCTGAAGAAGATTAAATATTAGTAGAACACATAAAATCAGTACAAACTCATCAGCGAACTGCACTGGCATAAATACGATAAGAACAGCAGAGGAATAACTATAAGCCAATCAGTTCCATCTCACAACTGTGCAAAATGTTTATATTCATTATATTAAATTATAAGGTTCGTGAACGATGCACAGTCATATGAACAAGTAGGATTCAGAGCAATACAATACAATACACCGTATCCAAACTATTAACCAAGTAATGGAAAAAGCAAATTAATATAATCTTCATACATAAGTAGAGTTCATAGATTTTGAAAACTCCTTTCATTCTCTATCTCTATATCACTTAGAAATAATAAACAGCTTAAAACAACAAGACATTCCAACAAAGTGTATTCGATTATTAAAAATTGTATATCAATATTGAACAGCTAGCATAAAGCTAGAATATCAGGAAAATTAATTTGATATTAGGAGAGAATTAAGACGAAGAGGTCTTCTATCACCCAATTTGTTTTCTGCTGCATGAAAAGATGTGTTACAAGAACGTCTCATGGGAAAACTATGGAATTAGCTTCAACGTGGGAAAAAATCTCAATCGTAGCAAAATATAAAGATGAAACTCGGGAAATGCTAAATGACTTTGGTAGAAGAAGCAGAGGGAAAAGTTCAAAGATCAATCTAACTAAAACTGAACTGATTAAAAATTCAGATCATACCGAACTGGAACGATCAGATAATTATATTTAATTGTGGAGGACTATGTTCACCTTGGTCATCTAAAACGATCATCTAAAGACTTTCCCACTTTTTGCTAACACAATAAACTAGGAGTGAAATACAGGAACATTGATACTGATGAATATTAAAGACAATGGGAAAACGTTTTGTTTGAATTTCGAACGATTCGAATTCTGGTTACAGATCCGTATGGCAATGAAGCAGTGGATCTTCTACGTCAGTTGGAATAACTTCTGGATGTGGAAGTGTTTTCATGAGATTTATTCCAGCCATCCATCCATTTACTCGTCCGTCCAAAGACGGGTTGGGCCCCTTCCTAATGAGAGGTTTATTAGCGTATTAATGCAGTCGGCTCGCCATTCCTCTGCGCATTCCCGTAAGGGCGGTATTCATGAATATAATCCGTGTGTGTTCACGGAGCCGGTTTGCCTGCTTGTGGGATGAAAAACTCCAGAAAGACTAGGGGGAAAACCCTGCTGCCCACGATCAAGACCGGCAAACTTGTCTATGGCTGAGGAAAATCCTTAAGCTCCTCACGTCGTCGACGGGAATCGAACCTAGGACACTTCTTCCCCAGGCATATGGTTGCGAAGCGCAAAGCCACTAGGCTAACCTCGCGGACCTGAGATTTATTAGGTCGACTAATATCCGATGAACATGTTTGAATGCTGCGGTTTAACTGAACTCTTGACATTAAGCAGTTTCAGGGAGATTCAAATGGACTATTCGAACACCGGATCTCAATTTTAATTAATCACACAACACAACATTTCTAGAATGATGCTAAGAGAGTACAGAGGCAGCTCTTTTAATTTTCAGGTGATCGGCATAAATAAATATGAATGGCTATGTCGGGTTAATTCCTTTTACACCTGTAGAGCATTTTCTATCTTTTTTCTCATGTAGTTAAAGTTTGGGAAAGAAACTCTTTGTACTTAGTAGACTTTTCAATCACAGAGATATTAAAGTAAAATTAATTTAATTATAGCAAAAACTAAAACAGTGACGAAACAGGTCAAAATAACTTACTTAAAAATGCCCAGGGAGTAAGTTTCTTCAAAGCTATAATCGTTCGGAACAGACTGTTCGTACACTTGGAAGAAATATTTACGTTTCCGGTTTCATGCAGTAAGACTGGTAACACTGTTTTTATCAAATTCTTTACTGCACCTTTCATCTTTAATTCCATCTGTTCGAACATTTGTATTAAAGGAGTCCTTTGCACTGACTGTACTGTAGTTAAATTGGCACTTGTTATGGAGTTCGTCGTGTTTATTCCATTTGTACATATCGAGCTAAAAATTAAATCATGAACGATTAAGAAGTAAAGTTTTGCCTGCATTATAGATGACGCGCTCGTTGATCTCATGTGGACATTGACAAGAAAATACATACATATGACATGTTTGAATGTTTTCTTCGAAATGAAGTACTTAAAAATAATTATGTGCTCCAAAACACTGCGCGCGCAATAAGAAGAAAAAATAAAAGTAAAGAAAAAAAAAGTAACCTTGAATGTAAGGAGTCATCTCACGTCCATAAAACTGATATCACTCAACAATAACAATCAACGATATCAATCAACAACAAAAGAAGTAATCACGGAAAATTAAAAACTGGTTCCTTTCCAATAATGCTTTGGTTAGGGTAATAACAAGTTTTTTATAGCAGTTCCTGGAAATTTAGAATCGCCAAAGGATAGGATTAGGTTTTATTCAATTTCAGAATTGAATTAAATAATGAATCACATGATTGCTTATTTTTGCATTATTTCAGAAATAGGCAATCTGGCAGTAATAATTACACAAGGAAATAATATGATTGTTTGTTGAAATTAACAATTTTTTATTGTACAGTGTATTTACGCACATACAGTTAACATATCATGTTTTTTTAGTGTACAAATACAGTCAAAAAACGTTCATTATTAGATACATAACGATTATATGTACTATTATAACAGTAGTAGTAGTAGTAGTAGTAGCAGCAACAACAGCAGCAGTAGTAATAATTTAAGTCAATTTACGATAATTGATAAAATTAGGTGAAAATAAAACAAAAATGCTAACGAAACATTACACAATAAAGGATAATGTGAACTAAGACAAAAAACTCCTGTGATATGGCCAAATGAAGTATATGTAACCAGGAATAGACTTCATTGTTACAAGGGCAAAGACAGTGCACTACAAATGACATCGGTTTAGGTAATATAACCGGATGTTAAATTGAATTATAATGTGGCTGTGTAATCACACCTTCATATAAGTTAGAATAAGATTGGGAAAAAGGGTGGGATTATTATTTACTGATTGTGTTATGTTGTCTATGCACATGAAGCATTTTACCTTTAATATTCAAGGTGACTGATCATATTTAGCTTCACAATGAATATTGTTACTAATAATAACACCTAACCTATTAGAGACATCTAACTTATAGAGACCTAACACCTGACTTATTAGACATTCTTGTGAGTTTCATGTCCGCAAATCATGCAGTTACATCTACAGTCATCTCCAAAATTCTTGAAAGAGTAACTACAGAAATACAGAGAGAAATATATCATCTCGCAAAATCAATACACATCACAGAAAGCAAGAAACGCCACAGGGTTATAAGAAATTGTCTCCAACATCATGAACAAGGCTGTCAAAAATATGTTTGGTATTCTTATACTCGTTAACTTAAGCAAAGCTTTGAACACACTTGACATTGCCATAATGCTGACCAAACTGAGGAACTAGATGCATGATTCAGGAACTCTCATACACAACATTTGTATTTCACATTTGACGTCCGTAGACGCCGTGTGGTCACTGCCGTACCTCACATGGTTTTGGCAATGATGTCTTCTGCTAGAGTAAGTGGTAGGCTCGCAGATTCCCTTTCCACACAAAGTTTGTAGGACACACTCACAAACATCCATGCCCACGACGGGATTCGAACCCGCAGCCTCTTGGTTGGAGAGATAACACGCTAACCACTCGGCCAATCAGGCCTGCAAATGGGCAATAATCATAGCTAGGCTTTGCAGATAAAACTCGGAGTGCCATAAGGTACTATATTATTAACTACTCAGTACAACATACATATTCATGAATAATCCTATATCCACATGAATTCAAATACACTGTTTGGAAAGAAGTAAACGGACACCAGATTGTGAAGAACAAACAGCCATTACTTCAACTTTAATAGGATGTAGTAGGACTGCCTTTCGCTGCGATGACTGCAGCAATCCTACGGGACATACTTTCCACAAGTGTACGATAGCGGTCAATGATAATTTTGGACTATTTTTCCCTTAGTTATACATGCTCTTCCAGGAACTCATATATGAGTTCCTGGACACGTTGGGCAGATGTCACTTGAGTACAATCAAAGCCTCCAGTTCATTCCACAGATGTTCACTAGGGTTGAGATTATGGCTCTGTGGAAGTCAGTCAATTCTTTTGAGTTTCATGTCCACAAATCATACAGTTACATCAACAGCAGTCGTCGTATGAAATACGACGACTGCTGTTGATGCATATTAATACGATATTAATATGATGCACATTAATGTTGATGCACATTAATAACGATAATGTGCATTTTCTTACTGAAAGAGAGAATGTTCAGCTCCGTTAGAAACACCACACATTGGGAAGCTTTGTATTGTCCAGAAAGTTCAGATACCTCTTGGAGTTTTCATGTTCGTTGCACCACAGAGGTCCGAGGCGAAACTAGGAAAAACAGGACTATACCATCACATTGCCACCTACGAATTTCATATTTGAGGTTACGCACTCTGGTAATAGATGTTCACCGCGAATCAGTCACACCCACACCCGTCCATTTGCTCGTTAGAGGATGTAGTATGATTGGTCGCTCCATAACATAGCAGCAATTATCTAATGCACATAGAGCAGCAACTCTGATTTTTTGCCCATCTTTACTGATGGTTCAAGAACTTGAGTTGGCTTTGCTACTGTATTTCCTGAGATTAGTCTAACCACATTCCACTTGAATGCAGTAATTATACAGTAAAGTTACATGCCATTCAGCTTACACTTGTGTATATAAAAGAAAACCGCTGCCAAAAGTGTGTAATTTATACAGACTCACTGAGCTTTTTACGTGTTATTTGCTCTCCTACAGTATGTATAATCCATATCCAGTGCTGTGTGAGGTGTTAAACCTGTTGTTCAAAATGAAAACTCTTCATATCGTGTTCCATTATGGTAGATTTCCAGTCGCATTGGAATTAAGGGGAATCAGACTGCAGCTGCGAGATCATCTCATACTTTTTCGACGCACTGTTTACTTCACCAATACAGACTACAGACATTTTATAAGATCAAAGCTAATTGTTCAGTGGCAGTCATCATGGAAGGAAGCATTGACAAATAATGCATGCTATTAAGCCTGAAATTAATCACTGGAATTTTAGTCAAGTTCGAAAGAGAGGAGAGGAAGTTGTTCTGTGGCCTATGAGGAGAATAGATCATCACGGTCGTCTTACACATTCTTATTTACTGAGTGCCGATGATCCATCTGTGTGTAAAAATGCAACACACGTCTCACTATTTGTCGTACTCTGGTGGAGTGCCAGCACTTTACACGAGAAAGGAATGAAATTATTATCTATCTAGCCAAACCATTTACACTCAGACAGCGATTAACAGACTCAGAGAGATGCCATTTTTTTAAACTTTTACAAAGAATTAATTTGTTCAAACACATTTGATGTCACTTTACTATGTGGAGTTTTCGTCCCCTGTTCTGGGTGACGAAATCACCGTGAACACATGGATTGGAGTCATGAATACGTCCTCGTCGTATGTCGGTCCCCAGCCCGGATAAAATTGGTGGTGGGGAGGAAAGCAATGGTGAACTACTCGTGCTTACAAAGTCACCGAGGTTTGGAAATGACTGAAAGGTGAAAAACTCCACTGCATTGTTTAGCTTAATTTTTGTGCTAGAATAAATTATTGACCACATCTTGCTAATATATCATTGACTTTTTATGTATGGCTGTAGCCTTTGAACTTATGTATTCCTGTAACCTTTCCAATGGCGCGGTATGGCCTTTGTTGTTCTTTCTCCAATAAAACAATTAACCAACAAACCTTCGCGTGCGAATGTCCGTTGACTCCTTTCCAAGCACGGTATAACAATAAGCAGGCGGCTCCACACTACTAACAATGCACACAGACTTCAACGGTGTTTGTCTCAAAAGCACAACAAGAACGAAACAAAATAGCAACCATCATAGTACGTAAATAAAGAGCCAATTGGCTTCATTTAGGCGATGTAACATTATTTCAATTAAGGGGATGTTAAATCCCACATTGTTTCAAAACCGAATAAGAAACTCAAAGATCGGAATCAAAGAGTTTCATGCCGAATATACTAAACTATAAAAGTATCGGCAGATATTAGCCTAAGCCAAAGCACGTAGTACAAACTAGGGCAACTCGTCAACTATCCCACCTTTGCTACGAGTTGCGGTAGAATATTGTAAACTATAAAAGTATCTATAAATGTAGATACTTTTATAGTTTACTATAATCGGCATGAAACTCTTTGATTCCGATCCTTGAGTTTCTTATCCGGTTGAATATATATACAGGGTGTTCGGGATAAATTTGACATATTTATAATTAATTATATTTTTCCGTAAGTTACATGTATTAACACACACTTCTCTTCATTTAAAAGTTTGGACCCTTCTTCATTCATATACAAGATGTCAGAAAGGATGGATAGCTGGAACCCACCTGAATCATGGAAGAGAATAACTTGTATCATGATGATTCGTGCCCGCCATCAAAATAAGGATATTACGACTGCTGCCCAATGCTCCCTGAATACAGTAAAAACAATCAGGCATGAACTAGAGACTTGCAATGGTGACTACGAGGATGTAGCAAGAAGAAAGATCCCTAGCAGACGATCTGATTGCGTTCGTACAGCAGAATTCCTCGCAAATCTGCAGGAACAGGTGTTGAAGAACCCTGGCATTGGAATTCGGGCTTTGTTCGTGGAGTTGCTAACTGTAGTCAAGCCATGGATAACAAGGGTAGCCAATGGTAGGCCGTATGTATGGCAGCAGGATTCGACCCCTTGACACACCTCTGGGAAAAGTCAAAAATGGTTGTCTGAAAATTTCTACGACTTCACCAGTCCAAATGTTTGGCCTCCAAACTCCCCAGACCTTAACCCCATGGATTATTTTGTATGGGGCGCAGTTGAAAAAGACACCAATCGCACTTCCAGTAATACAAAAGCCCAGTTAATGGATAAAATTAAAACAGTTTTTGCGGCCCTTCCCAGGGAGACTGTAGCATCAGCTTGTTCGAGGTTCCGAAGCAGAATTGAAGCTGTGATCGATGCTAATGGTGGTTATTTTGAGTAAATCTTGTTGATAGTATTGTAATTAACTCTGCCTGTAATGTTTTTTTGTCAATTCATTAAATTTAATAGATACAAAGAAGATTTTCTTTTTCCTTACGAAACTGTCAAATTTATCCCGAACACCCTGTATATATATATATATATATATATATATATATATATATATATATATATATAAAATTGAATGACTAGAACCCAGATTTAAGCAAAAAGGTTTTAATATAAAAACACGACTAGTTTCGGCTTGTAACAGCCTTCATCAGGTGACATTATAAAAGAAAGAAAAAACAAAAACACTAAAACACTGAAGCTTAAATAAACTATGAACATCATAGAGAGTCTCTATACACAATTGACCCTAAATCGTTGTGGTTGTATTTAAAGCTGTTCTTTCGTTATTGTATTGTTGGGAAAGTTCGTGCTAGTAGCATCTCGTGAACGCCAGTACATAAACCACAACGATTTAATCATTCAATTCCTTATAAAAATATGTATGTTAACCGAGTTGATCATTCTTTCATTATATATATATATATATATATATATATATATATATATATATATATATAATATAACAGAAACACATACTGCATAAGACAACACAACCGACCACATCTTTCTACACAACTAGGTGTTATAACAATTTATACAGTGCACTGTGAGTGAGCAACTAGATATTTATAATAGTCAGATTTTGGCTCTGTTTCATTATTTCAAACAGCTGTTATTCTTTAATTTACAACTGAGAAACCATTAATTTTCGAATATATTTAATTACTATCAGTTGGCATAAAAAAATAGTGTGAAGAAAGTACAGTGCATTCAATTAATAATAATAATCTTTTTTTTTCACGTTTAAACATTTTATGCCTCAGATAAATTACATACATAGATACAGTAATAATTATAATACATTACAATTGTGAATAACAGATACTTTCAAGTTAATAATATTTTTAAATAATAATTGTTTTTCTGATTAATGTATTATATTTTTTCTTTGGGCGCAATTTCTGATTTCTTCTTCAAAGCTTAGCAGAGGTTATCTGAGGAAGATAACACATGATAGATAGCGGTGGTTTCATGGTTATGTTTCAATACTGGTCGCAAGCCAGGTGTTGATTTTACTGTTCGTTGGTACGTGCATGGAAGACTTCAACTGCTATTACACACGTTAACTTTCTTTTTTTTTTTTTTTTGCAAGTAGGGTTGGATTTAGACATGATGTGTTTGTTTCTTTGTGTTCTTGAAGTGATGGTTTTTGAGGGCGAGTTGTCATAGATTGTGTGTGGGGGGGAGAGAAACAGGAATTGCTCTAATTTTCATTCTCACTATAATATTTATAGTGAGAATGAAAGCTCAGCTCTCTGTATGTTCCTAAGTTTCTGTCGTCGAACGGCAGTTTGTTTATCATGTCAGGTACGTAGAAGTTTCGGATGGCTTTGCCGTTGTGATTGTTGTACTTATATGTTATGTAGTTTGTTGACTGTGGTCTTGTTATTTGATATTTAGTTCTGGTTACTCTATAGGTTGCGCTGTATTAATGTTTTAACATGCCTGTGTAGTGGCATAAGTGTTTCACCTTAAATATGTTTTGTCCGTACTTCCTGCATAAGAGTGGGTTGTTCCCAGAATATCAGTTTTACCACTTTATCTTGCAACCATTGTAGCCTGTTAAGTCTGTAGTCTGCGCAGAATGCGTATGATGTGATTGCATATCTTAAAAGGTTTTCACATAATGCTTTATATATTAGTATTTTTATGCGGATTGGGGCAATGTCTTTTAATCTGTATAATTTGCTTGCTATTATCCTAAGCTTGGTAGGTAGTTTGTAGTTTGTATGGTTATTCCAACTTTGATCAGCATCGAAGTGAAGTCCCAGATAGCGTGTTGTTTTCACCTGTGTGATGGTTGTGGTTTTAGGTTCAGCGCATTGTGTATAAAGTGGGTGAATGTCGGATAGTGAGATATTTAGTTTCTATGGGCAGGGTTTGGGGGGTTTTGAATATCATTAGCGTTGTTTTCCCAGGGTTTATATATATGCCGTTTTCGGTTAACCAGTTAGTGATTTGATTGATGCCGTGTGTTGCATATTTGTGTAACCGATATTTGCGTTGTTGTGAATGGATACTATGGCCGTGTCGTCTGCGTACTGGAAGATTTTACTTTTTAGGCGAAGGTTGCTTTTGTCTTGTGTATATATGTTAAATAGAATGGTAGGACAGCTCCTTGGGGTATTCCACAGGTTACCGGTACTTCTTTGCTGTACGCTGATCCTATACTTGTGGTATGCTTTCTGTTTTTCATGTATTTTGTTAATAAAGTTTTGTGTTAATCTGTCAAATGCTTTTGTTAGGTCAATGAATACCACTAATGTTATTCTTTTTTTATCCAATGCAGCGTTTATTAGGTCTGTGAAATCTTCAAGGAGTGTTGCTGTTCCTTTATTTTTTTGAAAGCCATATTGTGTTTTGGGTATGATTTGAAATTTTTCAACGTATGTGAAGAGTTTGCGATGCACGATGCGCTCCATTATTTAGTTGATTACAGACAACGTGGCGATGGGTCTGTAATTACTTATGTTTCTTTTTCCATGTTTGTGTATGGGTGTGATTAATGCAGACTTTAATAATAATATTCAATAATAATTTACCACATCGACATTCTTTTTTTTCTTTCAGGAATTTCGTCACTGTTTTTCCATCACATCACGAAAGACATTCTATACAAAGCGATGTAAAAGTTTTAGATATTATACAAATTATGATATAGTAAATAAATGATTCAAAGAAAAAAAAATACATCGAAGTTTCAAAACACGCCCATAGCCATAAGCCATTTGATACTTACAGCACCTGTTTTGCTTTTCCTGTGAATGTTTCTAGGATAAGCAAATGTAAACACATCGTTTTAAGAAGAAATTTTCCTATTTCGTAACATTCATATTCCTGTAGAACTGCAATTATCGTCAAGAAGATAAATTAGTCAATTTTTTTTAATTTGCCGGTTTTTCTGAGGAAATAGTGTCGAATAGGTAACAGTTCATAACAAGAGTGTGTTGATTAAAATCTAATGCAAATTTCATATTGTTCTGAAACATCAATACATAATTGCACGCAATAATAGCGTGAACAACAGCTAAAACATTTTGTTTTTTCTTTTTTTTATATACATTTTTTGAAGATAATTTATTTTTGTATATTCCGAAATGCCCATTCTAGAGACCAAATATGTAATACATTTTTCAAGCCCCTTCACGTCCCCAATAAAATGGGTTCGGATCTCTCACCGGGCGATGAAATACATCTCTCATCAATCGCAAACATTCAAGTCCACAGTGAGATTCATGGTTGTGATATTAATTTATTTATGTAATGTACACACTTATTCTAAACAAACTACTCGTACCTTTATAGAGGTTCATAGCAGCATGAAAAAAAAATAATTAATTAAAATAAAATAAAACTGGAGGCTACAAAAATTCAAGATTGGTATAAAACCTATTTAATTGCTGGCACACACACACATTAGGCAAAAGATATAGAACTTTGCGTCAGATAAATTAAGATATTTCCCCATAATTCTGTGCTTGTACCACCATTATATATTATTATAACTTACATCAAAGTTTCTCTGTGATCCATAATTATCAAGTAAAGTATGTACGTATGCAGATGACAATGTATTGATCTGCACTGCGCATTCTGTAAAGGAATTTGAAAGTATAAATACCAAGGGTGAATATTCAGGTGTGCCAGGTGTACGGTGCTCATCCACCGATATTATATATTCGCATTTATTCCCGTTGAAGACTCCCTTAATAGTTTTCAGACTTCGCGTGATTGCTAAAAGTAAATACACTATACTAATGTTTCATAAAGTCGCATAGGACACTATGCGACGCTTAAACATTGCATCGCATTCACTTTAATAAATCAGGTGTGCGTTCAAAATAATTGAACCCTTTGAAAAGATGTACACACGGCGCAGCGGATCAAATCTTAGCGTTCTAGTTGTTTTTAAACCCTCAGAAGCCGAGGCAGGATGAGCTCTGAGACAATAATACCGAGAGGCTGTGATTGGCTATGGTGTCAATCCAACTGAACGTTGTCATTTGTCACGAGTTGCTGTTTTTGTTTTCTAAGTTTCATCTGTTTTGCGTAGTAGGCAAGTTTTTATAATATATATAAATTTTTAATATATATGGATAAATTTATAACTTGTATACAATGCAATTTCTAATTGCATATACAAAACTGACGTATTGTACACAATGCAAACAATACGTCAGTTTGTATACGCCAAACAATACATAACTTTGTATTGTATTCAATACAATACAAAGTTCATTATGTACAATGGAAAACAGTATTGTAGTCGAAGGAGATAAGCTTTATCCTCTTCTTTCAAATTTTACACTTATGAGTAATTCAAATATAAAAACCATCATTATTGTGTTCATACATTATCTTAAACGAAACGCATCGTTCCCCCACTCAAAGCAGATTTGCAATACAATACAATACAATACAAAGGTTATTATTCTCATCAAGTAAACATAATATTTATAAACATACAATTCAAATATTACTCTCATTGTTTTCTGTTGAATTTTGTATTTATTTCAGGCTGATTATTTTGTTATAGACAAATAAAAATATTTTCCTTATATATAAAAGTAGAGTAAAATATATTATCACATACTTTTGGCAGTTTACAAAAATTTTTAAAAGAAGTTAGCCAGTTTTTATAATTTTGTTTTTGTGTTTAACCAAGGGCCAAGATTTGGTTAGAATTAAAAATTATTCAAAGTTATCCTTATCTACTTATCTTATTCTCTCAGTCATGCTGGTGGGAGTAGCTATGTCCCATAGCTACCTTTGAGGGATGAAAAACCCGAGTTACAGGAAGGTAAAACCCTCCACCCAGTATGAGACAGGTTAACTCACCTTTAATCGAAAGAGAACAGATAAAGGTTCCTCGCCTCACCGACGAGAATCGAAGCCAAGTCTTTCTGAACAAATGCATCGTCTATATTCGCTAAACGAGATTAAGATTACGGTCACAGTGATTTCATTGATGAACACCATAATGCCACGTGTTCTATTTCGTATGCTGCATAGGATATAGGACTAGAAATTGTTATTGTTTTGTACGGGGGCACTTCTATATCATTATAAAATCTTAGGTCAAGAGTAGAACATCAACATTTGTGGGGATATTATCAAGCAATATTGTTAATCTTAAGGCAGTATTTATTTATGCTTCTTATTATTAGGGTATAGAATGGTGAGTTCAATATTCGATACATATTATCTATTATACTCACGTAGAGATTCGAAATATAAAAGACTACATTTCCGGTGAATATATTCGCCGAGATTTACTGTAGCCAGTTTAGTATAGTCAGAAGTGTTGGGAATCTTACCTCTCTAAACAAAATGGGGAAGCTGTTAGCATTACACTGGCAGACTAGTTAGGCCAGATTCACGTGAAATTACATAAATGCGAGTATTTTAATCGTTTTAGTCATTAGCCGATCCATTCATCAGCTAATTGGGCATTTGATGATGACCACTTAGTTGATGGTATTTTAATCTTTTTTATTTATTTCAGTTAGGTTTTTTTTTCAGTTCTTCCTACAGTTCGTGTTTCATTTGGGTCTTGAGAGTGTTTGCTTCTTTCCGAATGGTCACTCCTTTCCTTGGTAATGTTCCATACCACTTCTTTCCAGGTGATCCTGTTGTATGCTTTTCTGGAGACGCCCACTGCATGATCAGTAATTTCAGACACCATCAATTGATCTCATTAGCATACAGTAAAGCGTGGAGAGATGTTGGTTTCGTTATGGTCCTCAATTAACGGAGGTGATGTCTGTAGTTGTGAATGGTATGCCGATTGTTGTGCCCATCGATTGTATTGCAGAGTTTGTATTGCTTCTGTATTTTCTTTGGGTATGCTGTCAGTTTGCAGGTCTTTTTTTTTTCATTTCTTTCTGCACTTCGTGTTCCATTTGAGACTTGAGAGTGTTTGTTTCTTTTCGCAGTTGAAGTCTTGATTCTCGCGCTTAAGGTTTTGCTTCTCTTCCATTACTGCCATAGATTCGACTTTATATCATGCACTGTTCCGAACACTTCTTCTACACGGCCATTACTCTATTCTCAGTAAAGTTCCTATTCTTGAAATTTTTGGTTGATTGGTTCCGTGTAGGAATTAAGTATTTCTTTCACCACGTGTTTGAACAACTCTAAATTATTAGAAGTATTGATATAAGGAAGGGATTTACCTTGCTGCATTTCGCTGCTTTTGCTGGGTGATTGTTTTTTGCTTTTCATGTTTTTTTTCTCAACATGATGAACAGCGCCTTTTCGTACGTTTAGTTCATCCTTTCGCCTTCTAAGTGATTTCCGATATTCCTAAGTACTGGTAGTGCTCTGTCATCTACTTGAGCAAGGCTCGTTCCCTCCGTCACACATTGTACTGCACCTCTTTCAAGAGAAATGCTGTAGGTAGGTGTTTATGACCTTGATTGTCAGGTGTCGTACGGATTCTTCTGTTAAGTAAACAGCAGGGGACTCACGTTGTAGTTAAAGTTATATAACAATAAATATTCCAGTTATATGCATATATATATATATATATATTCTGTGTTAATTTAGACGACATTTCTGTCAAACATGTGTATATAACGAAAATGTCTTGAGCTGGAATTTTATCTGCTTTTAATCCGAAACATTACGAGGAAGACGCTGAGAAATTCGGATAAACTCCGAGAACAAAAATGATATTTTCTGATGAGACACTTTTCTCAGAGGATTGCAAATGATGCAGCAGCGTTGGAATAAATGTATAACATTTGGCATGTAGACTAATGTATAATAATGTGTAAATTACATGGTTTTTCCTCAATTCCTTCATGGTGATTATCAGAAATTCTCAGCATCCGCACCTCGTACTTCCGAAGGAATTTCCATTTTGGTTGTGATGTTTTGTAACTTCCACGACTTTACTATACCTTTTTCATGTGATAATATTTAAATGGTGTAGCAGAAATTCATGAAATTAAACTCATTATTTTTAAACAATTCTGTGTGATACACTCCCCAGTTGTGACTCATGAGACTGGCTAAACATCATACTAATTAAAATTTCGTTGCATTAAAACAGGAATGGAAAACAAAATAATGGCAAATCAAATTAACAAGATTAACATGCCATGAAGAGAAATATCAATATTTATAGTAATGAAAATGCCAATAAGAAAGATAGGAATTCATTGACAATCGAGGTAAATCGATGTTCGCGTGAACGAAACAGCGTCTTCATTGGTCTTATCATAAACCGGAAAGTCACCGACCTATTACTCTCCTCAGTTGTTGTTATAAACTCTTTGAAAGTATTATTTATAATAGAATAAGTCTCACGATTTTTAAATATGTCCCAATATAACAAGCTAGCTTCAGACCAAATCGTGGGTGTTGTGACCAGGTTCTCTCTTTACTAAATCACATAGAAGCTGATTTTCAAAAATGTTTAAAAACATCAGCAGTTTTTATCGATTTGTCAGCAGCCTTAGACACAGTCTGGAGAAGAGGCCTTCTGTATAAATTGTATAAAATTATTCCATGTAAAACAATAGTCCATATCATTAAAAATATGCTAAGAAATAGAAGATTTACATTGCCTAGAGGTAATAAAAGTCGCATGGAAAGGAAATTAAATAATGGATTGCCACAGGGATCTATTTTATCTCCCTTATTATTCAATATATCAGATATTCTTATATATCGAATATTCCCGTCACTACATCAAGGAAATTTTGTTATGACGACGATGTAGCAGTAAATATATAGCATTGGTCACTGACAAGACTCAATGGAATTATCATTTCCTCCTATTGCATAGTCCTTCCAACTGCCCTACAGCTGTGCTATATAAGCTGACTCCATTTTCTTCACTTGCATGAGCAGAAGAGTACGTGTAATAATTAACTGGAAAAAAATAGCAAGTGATATTTTCAGAAGAGCACAATTAACAAGCGTTAGAATGTGTCATGTGCATGATATTTACAAGTAGAATCATATCCTACCAGTTTCATAAAAAAGGAAAGATAGGAACTTTTAAGAAAGATCAAACAATGGACTATTCCTTTCATGAAAATAAAAATCCAGCATTGCTTGCATACATAATAAATACCAAAAGCATAATTACTATCCATTTTGCAACAGGTAAATGTTAAAAAAATGTTTTTTTAACCTTCAATAAAATGACGACATTCCTGCTATCTGGAAAACCTGATTTGCAACTGGAGTGAGGTAAATAATCGACTCACGTTTTGATGAAATCCGTCAAGGTCAACTGATTAAAGGTAGCAAATATTAAAGAAATATTAGTATCATTATTGCCTAGAGAAGTACACGCGTATATCGCTAAATACGTGTACAGTGATTGCCGATACGTAAACACGCGAAGATATTCGAAGCTCATACAGTGAGCGAGATGAAAGAAAACCCCAAGGACGTTCGAAGCACAAGAACTGATGCTATAGAAGTAAACAAAATAGTTTGTGCATAAAAAGATTTTTCTTCTTCTTTTCAAAAGTATAATGAAAACAATTTTTTTCGAAGAACTGTTCATTTAGAGATGGAAATTATTTAGGAAATTAAGAATTATGCAAAACATTCATATATATATATATAAAGCCAACGATACAATTAATTTCTTGAACTCCTATACACACGTGCGCATAACTATGCATATGAAGAGTTATGAAAAAAAACGTCTATATAAGAAAGAATACAATCAATGCAGTGGTGCAGTATTTACTGCACGATCAGTAATCTACATATCTGCGTACTTTGAATACGGCTAGTGTGCATTGTAATTGATGTGAAAGCCGACATATTTTGCTGTTGGGACTCGTGTTATGGCAGCGGATGAGCATTTTCTCCTGAATTGCTGCAATCTGTTTCATGGTATATTATTGATTTTTCAATTGTTGGCCGCCGGAAGCCCAACATGCTATTAGGTGGTTAAAATATTTGGACTCATTAGTGTATAATAAATTACTTAACCTGCACGGAGAGTCTCTATCTTAAACCAGGTATATTTTTGAGATAAAATAGAACACTGGATTCAGTGCAAATAACTGCTTCCAACTAAGATGTAGAATATAATTACACTGATTAAAGAATGGTCGGAAAAACCGTAATTCCCTTTATCATAAAGTATTGGTTGCAAATGCATTTTCATTACCAAAAGAAGATCTTTAAGATACTGTAGTGCATTCAATGTAGGTTTATCCGAAATATGTTCCTCTAAAATTACTTATTTCAACGTGCGTACAATTCCATTTTCCATTTCAAACGGACCGTAAATTAAACCCAAAATCAGTTTCTATCTCTCCATTAGATGTAAGTAATGACTTTCAAAACATTCATTTCTTTTTTCTCGTTTTGATTTCATTTTGTATTGGTTGCTTTTATAGTAAAAATTGTGCTCATTACCCTGTCTGCATGCATATCAAATTGCGCGTTTCATAAAGTTATGAATAATTTGAGCTAAAGTGTAGATTTGTTGAAGTTTACCTGGGATTTTTTCATTAAGTTCTGATCTCTCCTTCCATTTAATATCATATCATTTGCAAATGTAAAATTATTTGCTCATATGTTATCATGATTAGAGTTACCGATCTCTAGAGTAGCTATTTCCAGTAAATATTAGTAATCTTCTTATTTCTTAAATTGTAGCTGGGTTCTTCTGGAGAGCTCCCCAGAATAGTATTGCAGAGAATGATGGAGGGAAGGAGAGAAACAGTAAGACCCCGACTACAATGGAAAGACAACATCAAAGACTGGACGGGCAAGAGTCTACAGAAGCAAGAGATAGAGATGCATAGAATAGGACTGTTCATCAGCTACAATCCTCTTAAAAAAGGAGGTCACAGGATTAGATTAGATTAGTAATCTGACTTAGGTGTATGCGAACGGAAATAATTGGAGATAATCACGAGAACTGAATTCCAGTTCTCGTGATTATCTCCAATTATCACCGTTCTCCACCCAATTTGCCTATATCCGGAATGAAAAAACCCCAAATTTTCAGAAATATTTCATAAAGTAATGAAAAATGTATTATCATACAGAGTATTTATGATAATTATACAGGATAATGTTTTTACATATACATTTTTCATATTGTTATCTTACAAAGCTTTTACATATGTACAGTAACAACTTTATTATTACCTTTGTGTGTGTGTGTATGTATGTGTGTGTATGTGTGTGTGTGTGTGTGTGTGTATGTGTGTGTGTGTGTGTGATATTATTGTTTTTTTTCTGATTAGTGTAGAAGCGAGTGTATGCACACAAAGGGGAGGGGTGCTGGATAGAGCGTGTGTGTATCCTTGTATTGGTATTTGAGAGAAGTTCGTTATTTTCTTTCCTTTTCTGTATTTAATTTTAATAACCTTCCTCTAGAAGGTCCGCATGGCTTTTCCATAGTGATTGTTATGCTCATATGTTGTGTACTTATATACATGGTGTGGTTATCCGTATGTTGTTCTGGTTTGTATGTAGTTTGGACGGAGGTAGTGTTTTAGAATGACTGTTAATATCATAAGTGTTTAACATGAAATATTTTGTCTCATCACAGTGACTCTTATGAAAGTTGGATATTTTCTTTTTTCTCGGAATATCACATTTACCATTTTATATGTAAACGATCGTAATCTGTTAATATTTTTTTGGAAGTTTTTTTCTTTCCACTTGGTTAGACTATAATAAATTTAGTTTGATCCTTTATCCAAGTGTAAGCAAACAAAGTTTGCACCTGAAGTATATTCAGGACTGAGGCAACTCGTGGTAAAGACATCTATAATGCCATGCATGCATTAAAGGAAGGGCCACTACCCAGACCTGTTTCGACCTTGATTGAGGTCTCGTGAGAGGGAGCCAGACCCATTGGTGGTCTGCTTGTCGGAAAGGAGATGTGCTTTGCATTATGGGAGATACTAAGACAAATAGTGATGAGAGCTTGGTCCACCTTTACCACTAATTACCTCAGTCCTGAAGATACTTCAGGTGCAAACTTTGTTCGTTTACACTTGTATAAAGGCTTAAACTAAATTTATTATATGTTAAGTTTTTTTTAACCACACAGAATATATGTTGCAATTGGATATTTCAAGATCTTTTCACATAACTCCTTATAGATTAGAAGTCTTCGAGGAGTGCTTTTATTCCTTTATTCATTTGGAAACCATATTTTTATGCATGTTGGAGCAATATCTTTTAAACGGTGTGGCTATTCCAAATTATATCAGCATCAAATTGAAGCACGAGGTAGCGTGTTGTTTTAGTCTGTGGTTGGAGTTTTATCAAAATCAGTTCCATGGAGGTGGATGGGGAGTTGTCGGAGAGTAAGGTGCATTGTTTTTATGAATTGGGACTGTGGATTTTTTAATACCATTAATTTTTATTTTTTCGGATTTATATGTATGCCGTTTCAGTTTGCCAGTTGGCGACCAGATTGATGACGTGTTCCATGTTTTTGTAGACTTCGTTAACATCATTATGAATAGATACGATGGGCGTGTCGCCAGCCGATTGGAAAATGTTACTTTTTTTAAGGGAAGTTGGTTGATATTATAGTTTTATATGAAAACACGAACAGAATTGGGAAACAACGGTTATCTAGAGATCCTCTCCGGTTTAATCGAGTAGTTTTATTATTGTACTCAACAGGTTACCAGTAGCAATCTGCTGTGCGCTGGTTCTATAGAGTGATTTGCTTTCTGTTTTATATATATGTATGCAACCACACAGGTAGACGACGTTTAACGAAATTTTGCGTGTTAGTGTGTCAATTCTAACAACTAATACAAACAACTAATACTATTCTGTTTTCTCTAACGCGGTGTTTATTATGTCTATGAAATCTTCGAGGAGTGCTGTTATTCCTTTATTCATTTGGAAACCATGCTGTGTCCTCGGGATGATGTGGAATGTTTCTATATATGCATGGAATTTGTGATATACAGTGAGCTCCATATTACTAGCAATGTGACGATGGGTCTGCAGTTACTCAAAATGTTTCTTTTTTCGTGTATGCTGTGTTTTAATTTTTCAGTTATGTGCCCCGTTTCGAAGATTTTTTTAACAGTTTTATAGTCTAGTGGGTGTATTTTGATCTTTCGGTCGGATTCCGTTCTATACCTGGTCTTTTTCTGGGCATAATTTAATGAGTTTCAAGTGACAATTATTCATTTGTTATCATTGCGAACCGCACTGACTGGATTGCTTGCGATCCTAATGGAGCAATTGCTTTGTATGCAGGGAAAATGTTTCCTGAAATTTTGGACGGACTTCACAAAGTGTGTTGTTAGGTTATTCCGTTTTCTTTTGTAATCAGCGTGTAATACTGTATTATTATGAGATCTCTTCAGTTGTTTCCATAAGGCATCTTTTCTTTCTATTTCTGTAAATATGTTTTCTGTTATCTAGAGATCCTCTTCGGTTTAATCGAGTAGTTTTATTTCTCTCATTGCGCTGTTACATATTTTATTAAGTGCTAGATTAAGATCTATATGAACAACGTCGATGCAGATTCTAAAGATTTCATCTGTATCCAGTCTATATTCTTATTTATAATAGTTATTTATAAAGGCTTATGATTTAGTGTACAGCTATAATGTAGTTACATAGTGGTTTGATAGTTTGCATGAAACGACAGCTGATGTATAGCTGTTTTAGAGAAGTTGTTTGCCAACATTTCTTTGCATACATTTATGTAGTGAATACAGGAAGAGGAGAGTGTGTTTCTGAATATTTCTTATCTTGTGTACGACCGTACAAAGTGATTAAATTATATGCATCAGGTGCGCTGTGTTGTTGGTATTCGTGTTAATAATACTTATATATGACTGCAAAAAAGTAAACGGACATCAAACACTGTTTCAGATACTGTCAGTTTTCTTCTCGCAGACATTTTGCTAGGATATGGAAAACATGTTCCAAACATGCAAAGCAAAAAAGGTATTTTTTGCTTTACATGTTTGTAAAGAAAAAAAAACCTTGCGCAGTGGCACGTACTTGGGAGGATCGTATTTTTTCAATTTACATCGGCTATAAACACGTGATTCGTTACAGGGCATGATGCACCTTTCCCAATGGAAGCGTCCATTTACTTCTTTTCATGCATTGTATATATGTCACCTATTTAATCTAACAAGTTAATTTAATCATTAAATTGGTTATTCTGTAGATAGCATTTAATATCTCTATTTTGGAATTGTTACCACATAACAGCTTCTATTCACTTCTAAAGATTGTAGTCCCTTATATAGTATCATTAATATATTAATTAAGCTTGAGTAGCTCGATGGGTATATCGACGATGCCCTTTGGTTAGATTAAGATGTGAGTTCGAATTTCGTCTACGACACGAATAATCTTCGCACAATAAATATAATAAATATCTTTCTTTTGCAAAATAATAGTAGCTTTTTTTAATAAGCATTGACTTTTTTTCTGTCAAGACTACTGCTGTTTTATGTGTGAGTAGGATAGTTAAGTTAAAGATGGTCATTATAAGGGGGAAATGGACAGGAAAATAGAATCAGTGCATGGAGAAAGCATTTCAAATTGTCTCCTCGTTAATCGGGGAAAATCATTAAATTCGTTTAAGAAAATTGCATAAAACCTAAAAATAGTAATAGTGATGGTTTCGTAATTTAAGGAAAACATGTAAAAGGAAATGGAAAAAAAATAGTTTAAAGGACGAGTATCTAAATTTCAATTAAATGAGTTTTCAAAAAAGCATGAAATTTCCAGTGCACCTAATGTCAGTTTTTAGTGTGCATATTAATATCGTTCTTTTGCAAAAGAATAGTAGCTTTTTAATAAGCATTGACTTTTTTATGTCAAGACTACTGCTGTTTTATGTGCGATGATTACAGAATACCTACGGAAAATATGTTATAAACATGCCAAGCAAAAAAGTTATTTTTTGCACTAACTGCAAAAACCTATTCAGGAAAGTCACCTAAATAGGTTTCTTTCTTCTTTGGAAATGGAATATATCGAACAATTCCATCACCATCTTTCTTGTATGTAACAAGAGTTCCCCCTGGGAAGCGAAATACCACTACGTTTTTTGACATTTGCTTTTTCTCAGGCACTAGCAAGTAATGTTTTATCCAAGTTTCTCGAGTGTCTAATACTGGAAAGTCAAGAAAATTCGACCGGAGAAAGTTACATTTCAGACAATAATATATATTGTTAAGATTACTACTGAGCAGAACTTGTAGCATTACATTTGTCTCCTGACTTTCTAGCCAGCATTTGTCTCTGCAAAGGCTAAAATCACTGATAGCCTTGGATCAGATTTCTGTGATGTTATAGGTAAAGTCTGGCATTTTCCAACCTTAAAACGACCTCTTCTTCTCCAGCAGTCGAATAAAAAGGGATTAGCACATTTATTAATTTATTTTGTTTTATTGTTTTATAAAAATACATCAACAAAATTTTCAAGTTGCTCAAGAATATTAACGAGTGCTAAAAACAAAAGCAAAAATAATATTTTGAATATAGAGTGTACATTATAAAATTAATAAGTTCTTCCACTTTACTGATTGCATCAGAACTAGAATTGGTTCAGACCAATTAAAGTTAAATTAACCGGAAACTTTCTAGTTGTAAACTAACTCGATAGCATCCTATTGATTTGTTAAGAATTAAGTGTTTTCTATTTATACATCTACATGACAATCTACTTTTTTAGATTGTAATAATGATGAAACCACGGTAATAATGATGAAAGAAAACCAAAATGACAAGGTAAAATTTAAGACGGGGGATATTTATTAAATGTATTTATTAAATAATGTAGGTATAATAAAATTAAACACTGTAAAGAAAGCTAATGAAACGTACAAAATATAAGAGCTACTTATCTCGGCTCGAAAAATAAGACGTGCTGCATTTGATTGGAAACAACCTCTCTCTCTCTCTCTCTCTCTTTGAAATTTTGTTTTCCTTCTGATTTTTTTGTTATTTAGGACAATCAAATTTAACAGAATGTACGCATTTCTACTGCTGACTTCTTCTTCATCATCATCATCAAATTCCTGATATATACCTTCAAGTGATATACAGGATACGACAGTACTACATGGGAAATTATATCATTCCTAACTTCCTATCTACAATTTTCCTCCAGATCAGTCTGTTACCTGTCAAGACTCCGACATTATCAGATCTTACGTATATTTCTATCTTCTAAGGCAGTTTTACTCTACCGATACATTTATATCTTAGTCCTCCTCTGGATCATTTTCCTGCCAACCTGGCAGAGAACACTTGTTTTGTTAATCTTTCCTCTCCCATTCTGTTTAAGTGACCATATCACCTGAGATTAACACTGCTAAAGCATTTCTGGATGCTGACAATGTCAAGTTCGTTCCTAATATCCTCGTTTTAATATGATATTGCCATTGATACTATCTGTTCATGCCCCTAATCTTTCTCAGGACTCTCATATCTGTGGTCTCTAGTCTTTGCTCAAGTGTTTTATTCTGACCCAGCTCTCAGATCCATAAGTTAAAATTTGCTTTAATACTGTCTTGTATACAGCTAATTTAATGTTTTCACTAATTTCTCTCTTATTCCATATACATTTATTCAGTTGATCTCCTACCATAGCAGCTTTGTTGATTCTGTTGTCTAGTTGTTGAAATGTTTTACTTGTTCTATAGGTTCTCCATTCAAAAAGAAGTTGATATTATCAATATTTCTGCCTATTTTCATTGTCTTTGTCTTTTTAATGCTGACCATCATACCATAGCTATTACAACTGTTATTCACTTTAGTCAGGGAATCTTGCATACTTGTAGTGGATTTATTTAGAAATATAACATCATCATCATCATCATACGGATGATGATGATGATGAAGTATAACATCATCTGCATAAAACAAAGAGCTGAGATTAACATCTCCAATTTATATATCATATTTAATACCACTTTTCTTCATAATGTGAGTCATATAAATAATGAATAACAGAGGCGATAATGTACATCCTTCTCTGACACCAGATTTAACATTGAAATATCTTCCTTCAATTCGAACTGCTGACTTACAACTCAAATAAAAAATAAGTATTGCTTGATATAATGTGTAAGCCTAGTGGCTTTGCGCTTCGCAACCATATGACTGGGAAAGGAGTGTCCCAGATTCGATTCCCGTCGACGTCGTGAGGAATTTGTGGATCTTCCTCAGTCATAGTCAAGTTAGCCGGTCTTGGGCTCGGGCAGTAAGGGTTTTTCCACCAGTTTATCTGGCGTTTTTCATCCCACAAGCAGGCAAACCGGCGACGTAATCATACGCTTCTACAGCAAAAAATATATCTTCCCCCAGCGGCCGGCTTGGGCGTTGTATTAACAAGAAATCGCATCTACGTAACACGCGTACCCTGCATAAGAAGCGGAAATAACGCGTAGTGAAAGAAGAATATTGCTTGCCCCAATGACACCATACAGCTGTAGCGTTTTGAATAGCTTCTCTCTTGGCACCTTGTCGTATGCTTTTTCCAGATCTGCAAAATTTAAATACAGATCTTTGTTATATTCCCATGATTTCTCAACTTTCTGTCATAAAGTAAAAATCTAATCCTGACAACTTCTAATTGGCCTGAATCCAACTTGTTCTTCACCAAGCTTGTCTTCCACAATCCTTCTCAACCGTTTCTCAAGTATACTTGCATAAATCTTATCAGGAACACTCCGTAGAGAAATACCTCTATAATTCTCATATTTAGTTTTATTTCCCTTTTTATACATGGGTACTATGACAGCTCTACCCCAATCATCTGGAATTCGTCTCAAAGTCCAGGTCTTCTGAACTATACAGTGCAGCCCCTGTAAGACTTTTATACCTCAATACTTGAGAATTTCTTGTCGAATATCATCTATGCCTGCTGCCTTTCACACATTTTAGGCTTTTGATTGCTTTTTCTGCTTCAAGTAAGGATATATATTCCTGACTGCATGCCTGGTCAGTGTTTTTTATCACTGTGCTCTCATCCCATCTTGTTTTATTTAGCAATTTTTTGAAGTAATTACTCCATACTTCAAGCATATCCACATCTTTTTCTCCTGTTTTCATGTCACCTTTATCATTTCTAATTCCTTTTACAGCACTCTTTCCTCCATTTCTGAGCTTCTTCAACAACCTTCATAATATCTTGCCACCTTCTTGATATTTCTTTTCTATGTTCTTACCAAAGTCCTCGCATGACTTTTGCTCAGCTAGCTAGTTTTACACAGCGTTTAGCTTTCTCACATTTGTCTCTCTTTGTATTTTAAAAGAAAGTTTAAAATAGAAGTAATCACTGAAACAAAAAAGAAATTAAAAGGAGCTATGAGAACCTAAAATTTTAATGTAATATACAGTGGAGTGGACAGAGACCAAAGAGCACAAGCAGGAATCATGATTTCGATTCATAACTCCCTTTCAAAACAGTTAAAACATTATAAATTATGGAATGAAAGAATTATAGAAGCTAGAATAAATATAGATAGAGGCTATTTAACAATACTTGGTTTATATGCCCCAGAAGAAGGAAGAGTACAAGATAATATTGATTTTTATAATCAGCTACAAAACATATATAATAAAATAAATAAAAATGATTACGTAATTTTAGCAGGAGACTTAAATGCAAGAATTGGAAACACGAAAATTAATAATAATATAGGATACATGAAGATACATGAAGAACATACTCTAAACAGGAATGGTAAACATTGATTGATTTTGTAGTTTATAATAACCTAAAAATAATGAATTCCTTCTATAAACATAAAGACATACATAAATATACTTGGGCAGCAAGAGGATGGAAATCAATATTAGATTACTTCATATTAAATGAAAAGACATGAAAATTTTCACTAGATGTTAGAGTTCACAGAGGATATGAAATAAGCAGTGACCACTTCTTTGTTAAAATAAAATTAAGATTACCACCTAAATGGCTACAAGTAACAAGAACAGAAAGAAAAATTGAAACATTTCTTTATAAAACTAGACTAATAAATGACACAAATGTACAATCGCTATATGAACAAAGAATTAACCAATATCTAGATAAAATAAAACAAAATGAAGAAATAGAAATAGAATGGCTTAATATAAAAACGATACTAAATGCAGCAGCAAATGAAAGTTTAGGAAAGACCAAAAATTCAATAAAAGGAAAAAACTGAACATCTGGGATGATACAATCAAAGAAATAATCAAAAAGAAAAAAAGAAACCTATCACAAATGGTGAAGCAGTAAAAGATTAGAAGATGAAATAGAATATAAACGAATAAGAGCCGTAGCTATAAGAGAAGTCAGAAAAAGACAAAGAGAATCATGGTACAGATTTGTTTCTAATTTAGAACATGATTTATATAAAAGAAGACCCAATGTATATAAGATTTTGAAACACTTAAATGCAGATACCAAAGAAAACATAAAATTAAACACTGAATTGAAATTAGAAGAATTTCTAAATTACTACACAGAACTGTGGACAGACAAATATTTTAAAAAAGAAAACTGGCAAACAATTGACGGAAATGAAAAGGAAATAAATATAGAACAATTAGAAATCAGCCTGAAAGAAACAAGAAACGGAAAATCACCTGGAGAAGATAAGCTAGGTTCAGAACTGTATAAATACGCAGGAATAAGAATCAAAGAAAATTATTATTATTTTTAAATAAAATTTATTCAACCAGTATTCCCCTAATAGAATAGAAAAAGCAATTGTGATTGCTATCTTTAAAAAAGGTAGTAGAGATGGCCCTAAAAACTATAGAGGTATCAGTATACTAAATTCCTGTTACAAAATATATAGCAGAATCTTAAATAGCAAACTAATGAAATATTCCGAAACCTTTATTCTAGAAGTACAGAATGGATTTATAAAAGGACGATCATGTATAGACACGGCCGTTTGCCTAAAATTAATAATAGATAAAAGAAGATAATACAATTTAGAAACACATAATGCATTTATCGACTTTGAAAAAGCATTTGCAAAGTTAAAAGAAACATATTATTTAACATATTAAAACAACGACGTACCAAATAATATCCTAAAAGCTATCACAAGTATATATGAAAATAATCAAATACAAATAAGATTAAATCACGAGCTATCATATACGAGAGAAATAAAGTAATGGGTCCGAGAGGAATATCCCCTCTCAGCAACTCTTTTTAATATCTACTTAAATGAATTTTTAATATCTACTTAAATAATAAAATGGAATAAAAATTTACTCCAATAGTAAACTTAAACACTCTCCTCTTTGTCTACTACCAAATAATAATTACAAAATCTGGAGATAACTTACAGAAAGCTATTTTAGATCGAAATTAGATATTCAAAGATCATGGTATGATAATATCAACAGAAAATATCAAAAACTATGGCCTTTAAAGGACAAGATCCAGTAAGAACTAAAATAGTAATAGATAACAAGATCTTAGAACTGGTGAATTCATTTAACTACCTAGGATGTATGATCACATATGAAAATGAAAAAGATATAAACGTAAAAATTGAAAAATATTTAAAAATAACAGGTGTAATTAACTCTATATTTAAACCAAACCTACTTCAAAAACAAACCAGACTAAAAATATACAATATATTATCCCAACCAGGCTTATTGTATGGAAGTGAAATCTGGACAATAAAACAAAACGACAAACAAAGATTAATAACAGAAAAAATTAAGTTTATGAGAAAAACTGCAAAATATACTCTATTTGAACACAAAAGAAACGAAGAAATTATGAAAGAATTAAGAACCAGTATCAAAAAAAAAATTTAAATATAAACAAAAATGGATGGAACACGTTCAAATAATGAAAACAGAAATATCACCAAAACAAGCCTTAAAGTACAAGCCAATAAAAAAAAAGAAAACCAGAACGTCCTCTTAAAAGATTCAACGATGACTTCTAAGGCCGGAATAGGCCATGCTAGGCCTAAATCCGTGATACGTATGATGATGATGGCATTTCTCTCTGTATTCACTAAGAGCTTGTGCTCTTAGTGAATACAGAGAGAAATGACATGAAAAATGAAATGAAATGAAAAACAAGCTGACTTACTTTAAAGGAACTTTTGATATGATTCTTTCTTTTGTTTCACTGCCTCTTTAACTTCCTCTGACGTTGTCTGTAAGGATAGAAAAATCAAACTTGCCTCTCTGGCTGAATCAATCAATATTTTCTTCAGAGCTTGCCACTGAATCTCCAAGGTTTCGTTGCCGTTGTCAAAGTCCTTCATTTTTTTCTTCAATCATGTTTGTGTGTTTTAGTCTACAGTTCACATCTGAGAGATGCTCGACTTTTATTCGCTTTAAAACTTTCTTACATATTCTTCTTTTCAATATGAAATTCAACTTTATCCTGCTCAAGACAAAATGGTGATCACTTCCAATTTCAAATCCTCAGTACACTCTGGTGTCCTGCACCAGGGAAAAAACATCACTATCAACAATAACATAGTCAATGAGACTTTCTTATTCCTTGCCTCTTCTCTCCATGTCAATTTGTGCATATATTTATGTTGGAACATAGTGTTAGTAATAACCAGTCCATATCCTGAGCAGAAATCCAACAAGTATTTTCCATTATCACAAGCTTTGCTCTTTTCTCCAAATTTTCCCAATATATTTTTGTATGTCAGATAATCATTTTGTACGCTGCTATTTAGATCCCCAACAAGGACTAACTTTGCCTTTATCACTGTCAGTTGCTTCCTCTAAAGTATCAAAAAATTCCTCCACTTCTATCTTAGTAGAACCCTTTGGGGGACTATAGGCACAAATAAGTCTTATTGTCCATTTCCCCATTCTGATATTTGCCCACATCACTCTACATATGGCTGCCTGCCATTCCAGATTAGCCTCCTATTTAGTGTTGAATCCTTCTTTACCCTGATTGTTATTGCTTGAATATAAGATTTTGTATTTATTGCTCAGAAAGATCTCACCAGCCAGTGTTTGCCTTTCTGTTTCAGTCACCCCTATTTTGTCGATCTGGTTCATATCCAATTCCTCAGTTAGATCAGTTTCTTTGCCATTCAGGCTTCTTATGTTGATATTGCGGATCTTGAACTCTTCGTGATGTTGAACTGGGGCGGATTTTAGGATTTGTTGCTGATCTGCTGACTTCTTTGGAGATTTTTCCTTTTTTTGAGCAAAAACTTCCGAAATATTTAAGTATGTTTTTTTTTATTTTAGAGTTTTATCATTAAGCTGAATTACGTGTATTCGCTCATTCTGAGCAATAATAATGATTTTTTTTGCCTTGCTTTGGGCAGTTCTTACATTCGTTTTTATCATTTCATCACATCGAATATTTAAATTATATTGAGGATTTCCCTCTGATTTTGTACTAATAATGAAATTCTATATTTTTTATAAACTAATTTCCTGTCTGAAATGATTTGTTTTTTTACTTTGCAGGTGTTTATAATATTTCGTCATTAGTAAAGAAAAGAGGACTGAAAGTGCACTCATATACAGCTGTTTTTCTGTTTTCTTTTCTTTTCTTTTTTTTTTTGAGAGTTTTGAAAAGTTTGGTGAAAGCTGCTTTGAATTTCCTAAATAAGACTTTCTTCCACCTTCCTTTCGTAATAGTTTTTGAGTCCTTTTTGAATATCTGAAAAACTGAAGTGAGTTCCTTTCCTAAATCCAATTAATTTCACATTTTTAGCATATTCCTTCGGATAATATTCTATTATTCGAACAGGATTTTTCATAGTATGTTAAAATACCTCTGTTGTTCTAGCTTAATCTGTTATTCCCTTATTCATATGGGGTTAATAAATGAAATATTTCAAAGTAATAGTAGAAAAATTAGAAACACTAAGCGTGTGGTGATTCTTTAATTGAGTGTTATGTAATGAAATGGCTTTATTTGGCAAGGACAATTTAGCAATTTAAATAGCACGGCTGGTTGTTAGATAAATGTAATGATAATCAAGTGTGTAGTAAATTAATAAATTAGAAACTTACTGATAAGAAAAAAATGGGAATATCTCATGCAGAGAACAAAATGGGAAGTGAAGGAAATTTTAACAGCCGCGAACTATCTATTTTTTAGTTTTCTTTCAGAGTTCGTGGTGTCGTGTGTATCATTGTGGATTCGCATGCGTGAAATGGAGTGTTATCATAAGCTCATTAAAAAGACCCGATAGCTTGGCTACCATCTTAAATTCCCAGTATTTTGTTGGCATGGAACATTTAAAAAAATAAATAAAAAAATAAATAAATGGTGAGCACACCAACAACAAACATGAAATCCCCAATTCCTATTTATGCAGAACACATATAACAGATGCAACAGACATATCCTTGGCTAACGGTCCAAGATGCAATCTATGTCCTTTCGTCTCACGTGCATTTTGTTCGGTATATATTTGTAATACTCCTTGCCAGATTACTGAACTTCAATTTTCTCTTTGACCTGTCTGTAACAAAGTTTTCACGAATCAGTTGTGTATCATTCACGTGCATTCTCTCAATCTCCAGCGCCCCACTAAGTCTGAAAATCACACAGATTTCTTTCATCCCTTATCGTAGAAGAATGATTTTCTGCAATAAACTACTGGTGAAATCATTTTTGTTATTGGCCATAATTTTCGCAACTTCATTTCTTGTTCCTACCAATTTCAATGACCAAGCTAGAAGAGAATCCGAAGTACTTGATGTAAGCTACGAACTAATACATTTCTCTCGCTGACCTTATTAGAATAACCGACAATAGTTTTCACTAACTCAACATTTCTGATCTACCATTTGTTAACTAGTTGTTCCAAGTTGCACCAGTTAATGAAGTAAACAATTCAACAATGAGTATCAGCTCTGCTTGGTTACTAATTTAACACTCAAGATATTACTTTAATTCTAGGTATATGTTGAATTCTAGGTATATGCTGGAGTTCTTAAACCATTACAATAGTAAACGGGAATTGCATGTCACTTTATAACCATCCCTTGAAGTATGACAACTTTTAGGGAAAAGTGATTATTAGTTATGTTACGTTATTATTAGTTTTTAAAATTAAATTTTTTAAAATAAAATTAAATATTTCGTTTCTAAAACAAAATAAAAGTTAGATTCCCTTCGAAATATTCTACTGAAATATCTGAATAAAATGAATGGAAGATTAAATTTTTTTGTTACTGAACAGTGAGAGTGGAACAGATATTCTGCTAAGACATTTCTCGATTTATTAAACGGGACTTATTTGTTTATTTATGTATTTATTCATTTATTTGTTTATTTTTGCATCAATATATAAAGGTTAACAAAATATTATTGAACTTGTGGTTCAATAATATAAGAGTCTTGGCATTGAGTAGCATGCATCATCATTGTTATCTAGGAAATCTAGAAAATTACTATAAAGAATTCATGTCATTTGGAGAGAAAGCAATTTCTTTGAGAGAGTAAACTGGGTTTGCAATGACGTTAAGTGAAAATAGTTTATGGTAGCGTTATTCGACTACCAGTTTTGGTTGTTGTTTTGACAGAAGTGAATAAAACATGTAATTAAGGATAAGCATGTGCTTATTAGACGAGTCCCTTAGAGACTAAGAAAATACTTAGAACTATTTACAATAGGTCAATGTTAAGAGAGGAGTTATTTCAGTCACGCTTTTCTTAGAAAGAAATCCGTATCTGGAGCTAACCTTCTTGAATAAAAAGCACTTCATGTCTAGGGATCTATTCGGTTATCTTCTCCTTGAGGGATGAGTAAATATATTATCAGTTGATGGTTAAAGCTTTAAACCAATTTGTTTTATATATTTTGACACAAGAAAATATGATACTTATAAATGAAACTCTTTCTGTATTTTATATAAACAGGGAAGTTAAAGGTAGTTTGGTAACTAAGAATCAACTTGAGAAAAATAAATTATTTTAACTGTAATATTTGATACGGTTTCAGTAATATATGCGATGTAATCGACCATGTTATATCAATCAAACAAAGGAGAAGGGTGCTGTTTTGCATTTACGGCCAAAGAAATTAAGACTGTAAGGCCAGTGTATTTATGCATATGAATTTCCCCTGTGTTCTTATGGCCAGTTTACTTGTCATGAGGATGAAAACCACAACTTTTTCCGGGAGACAAAATACCCTGCCATCACTGTGTGAGAGGGAGGGAGAGACAAATCGTTAACTTGATAAAGCATACTTAGATGGGTTTAAGAGAATTTCAGACTTGAAGAACAGCAAATGTAAAACGATAGGTTTACACGCATCTTAAACTTACATGCCTGTAAGTTTAGCATCTCTGAGAAAACAATAATTTGATATAATTCAGTTAAGCGCAGACTAACGCTATTCTGTTGGGGAAAACCCTTTATCAGATTTCATTGGAATAATGGAGAAATCATGAATACCCATCTCCTAAGCCACTTCGAAAATATGCATCTAATAAATGACCACCATAATGAATTCCGCCAATGCCGACCAACAGGGGATTTGCTCTCCTATATTACCTTCTTCTGAATAAGTAACATGGAACCCAAAATGGTTGAACTTGATATTTCCAAGGCTTTTGACTGATTTTGACACAAGGATCTATTAGTTTGTCTCGTGACTTCTGCAAATGGGTTGAGAGTTTAATCACGGACGCATATTGCACGTGATGGTGTACGTTTCCTGTCTTCTAACTATGAAACTAATGTTGAGGTCCCACGAGATCCTTGTCTCTCTCACTTACTCGCTCTTTACATTCTATCTCTCAATGCTTCAGTTGACCCCGAATTCAATACACATTTTCGTTGATGATAGCACTCTATACTGCACATTCTCACTTGACAAACCTTATACACCACAACGTAGAGAACAGCAACCCCTACAATTCTAAATCCTGATCTCTAAATCATTGGGATTCGGAAAACTATGTCAATTTCAATACATTCAAAACACAGTTCTGCCTTATTTATCACAAAAAAAAGATTCTACCCTATTCTCCCAACTATACTTTTGATACCACCCAAATTTCTAGGCAAGATGAATTTTGTTTTTCTCCTTGATATCGCTGTCATCCCTACTTTACGACTCTTTTGGCATAAACGCATTACGACATTGTCTCCTCAGCATCCAAAAGATTAGGATTCCTCTTACGTTCAATGAATACTTTAACTCTGAATAGCTGTTAACTGTAAAAATCACAAATTCGTTCACTCCTTTGGTACTGCTGACACATTCATTTGGAGCAGTGTTTTCAAGTGTTCTCGAAAAACACTCGACGAAACAGAGAAGAGAATAATCAGACTGCTCAATTGCCCATCTCTGATCAGTTCACTCCAACGGCTTTAGTACAGGAGTTTAACATTTGCTGTAGGCATCTTCTATAAATATTTCCTTGTGAAATATTCATCAGAACAAGCATCAATAAATCCTGCTGTCTTTCAAACAAATCCATTGAAAAGTATGCAGATACCACTCAACATGGCTTTGTCCCACTTTTAACCGATGAGTGGCCATTATTTTCAACTCTTGCCTAGAGTGACCACTTCCGACAAGATCAAGATAAGATAAGGAATCGTGACGTCATTGGTTGATAAGAAGATTACGTCATTCTGTGTGTTAGGTCATGTGTTTGGAATTTCCCTGGGGGCATATGTGTCAATGGCTTCAGCTGTTGTGTTTTGTTCGCGAGTGGAATTATGGGTGGTGATTACAGATAAGGATTCGTGTCGTAATTGGTGGGGCTCTTTGAATAAGATCAAGATCAAGATAAGATAAGGAATCGTGTCGTGTGTGTGCATTGTTTTCAGATGTAGATAAGTGACGTTATTTGTTATTTATAACTAAGTGACGTAATTTGTTAGTTGTAAATAAGTGACGGTATTGTTTGAATGAAAAGGGCGATATGTTAGTAGATAAGGATTCGTGTCATGATTGGTGGGATACTTCTGACAAGATGAAGATTAAGATAAGATAAGGAATCGTGACGTTAATGTTTGTTATTATCAGATATAGATCATCATCAGTTGCATCAGTCTTGGGACTGGTACCTCATCAGAAATTTCCTCCATTTTGCTCTGTCATTGGCTTTCTTCTTAACCTCCTGGTAACTCTTCACACCCGTGCTGTCTTTGACTTGGTCAAGAAAGCTTTTCCTTGGTCTGCCTCTTCTTCTTTTCCCCTGTATTTTGCCTTCAGTTATTCTCTTCAGAAGTCCATGATGTCGAAGTATATATCCAAACCACCTATCCCTTCTAATTTTGATAGATTTAATTAGAGTTCTTATTTCATTTATATTCTATCTCTCAATGCTTCAGTTGACCCCGAATTCAATACACATTTCGCTGATGATAGCACTCTATACTGCACATTCTCATTTGACAAACCTTATACACCACAACGTAGAGAACAGCAACCCCTACAATTCTAAATCCTGATCTCTAAATCATTGGGATTCGGAAAACTATGTCAATTTCAATACATTCAAAACACAGTTCTGCCTTATTTATCACAAAAAAAAGATTCTACCCTATTCTTCCATTGGCTTTCTCAGTCATTGGCTTTCTTCTTAACCTCCTGGTAACTCTTCACACCCGTGCTGTCTTGGACTTGGTCAAGAAAGCTTTTCCTTGGTCTGCCTCTTCTTCTTTTCCCCTGTATTTTGCCTTCAGTTATTCTCTTCAGAAGTCCATGACGTCGAAGTATATGTCCAAACCACCTATCCCTTCTAATTTTGATAGATTTAATTAGAGTTCTTATTTCATTTATATCTCTCAGGACTTGTTCGTTTGATTTTTTTCTGTTCATTTTATTTTGTTCATGCGGCGCCAGCACCACATTCAAAAGCCTGCAATCTTCTTACATCTTCTCTGCCTAGAATCCAGGTTTCACATCCATACAGTGTAATGCTCCATATCAATGTCTTTACTATTTTTGTTTCAATTGTAAGTTGAGGTTTCCTGTTAAAATGCTTTTCATCTTAGAGAATTGCTTTTTCATTATTTATTCTTGATCTTATGTCTTCTCTTGTTCTGCCATCTTCTGTTATTAGGCTTCCTAAACATTTAAAGCTTTTCACTTGTTTTATTTGTTTGCCGCTTATGTCAATAGACTCTATATTGATAGTGATTTTGCCTGTAACAATGATTTTAGTCTTATCTGTGTTGATTTTCATTTCATATTTTTCAAGGTTATTATTTAGTAATTCTAGAATTTTTATAATGTTCTTCTGTTTTCTGCTACAAGGGCTATGTCATCAGCAAATCTCATACACATGAGTTGCTCACCATTTATCTCTATGCCACTATTTATTTTATCTTTAGTTTCCTGAATGGCCTTTTCAATATATAAATGAAATAAAAGTGGTGAAATTATACATCCTTGCCTTACTCCACTCCTTATATTTATTATTTTCTGCTTATCATTGATTTTAATCCGTCCATTTTGATTTTTGTAAATTTGATAAATTATTTTCCTATCCCTCAAATCTATGCCGATATAAGTTAGACAATTTAGGAGTATTTGCTGATTTACTTTATCAAATGCTTTTTCTAAATCAAGGAAGCAAATGTAAGTATTTTGACTAGGGTTTAATCTTCTCTCTATTATTGTCTTAAACAGAGTATTGTCACTCTTGTTCCTTATTTCTGGATTTCTAGATCCAGATTGGCCTTCATTAAATAGACAATCTCTTTTTGAATAAATTCAATTTTGAATACTTTTTAACAGAATTTTGCTAACATGTGGGATTAAAACTAATGTTCTAAATTGTTCTAAAGTGGCTGCATTTGTTTGCATTATTCTTTTTTGGTATTGGTATTATGGTTGATTTCATAAACTCCTTTGGTATTTCTCCTCTATCATAGATTTGGGCTATTAATTGATAGAGTAAGGTTTTTGTCTCATCACCTAGATTTTGTAGCAGTTCTATAGGATATTGTCTAAACCTGGACTTTTTCCCTTACTCATTTCGAACAGTGCTTTATCAAATTCTTCTCGCATTATTGGGGCTCCTAGATTATCTTCATTTTGATTTTCTATGTTGATATCAACATCACGGTCGTCGCCATAATAGAGATTTTCAAGATAATTCTTCCATTTCATTAATATATCCTCAGATTCTATTAGTAATTTTCCATTTTCATCTTTGATGGCATTGTTTTTGCTGTTCTTATTAAATTTGAAAGTCAGTTTGTTAATTTCTTTATAGGCCTTTCTCTATGTTTTCTTTTTTAAATCTTTCATCTAAGTTATTATACTGTTCTTCTAGGTATTCATATTTGGCTTGTCTACATTTTCTTGTAATTTGATTTTTAAGATATTTGTATTTGGCCACATCTTATTCTTTAACAGCATTTTTATATTTTCTTCTTTCATCCATAAGGCCAAGTATTTCTTCTGTTATCCAATGTTTTCTTTTTTTTATTTTTCTGCATTTTTCAATAATTGATTTGAGGAATTTGTAATTAACTCTTTAATCATATTCCATTGGTTTTCAATATTATTCTGACTATTTATGTTTTCTGGAATGTTATGATCAGTTGCCACTTGGTATCCTCTCTTTACTTCTTTACTCTTTAATTTTTCAAGGTTCCATCTTATTGGTTTCTATCTTTGGAATTGTTTCCTATGTTTCAGTTCTGCTTTCATTAAGATAAGGTTATGGTCACTACTAATGTCGGCACTTGGATAGCTTTTGCAATTTTTTATTTGGTTTCTGTATCTTTTCTTGACCAATATATAATCTATTTGATATCCATTTGAATCCTCAGGCGCTTTCCAGGTGTATCTTCTTCTTTTTGGAACTTGAAATAGTGGATTTGCTATAACTAACTGTTTTTGTGTACAAAATTCTATTAATTGCTTTCCTCTTTCATTCCTACGTCCAAGACCAAATCTTCCTGAAACATTATCATTGCTCGCTTCTCCCACTATAGCATTCCAATCTCCCATTATTATTGTATTGTCTCTGTCTTTAAAGCTGCTCTAGATTTCTTCTATTTGTTCATAAATTTCTTCTATTTCTTCATCGTTATGTTGTAATGTTGGCGTGTAGACCATTATAATATTGAGGTTCACAGGTTCATTTTGAATGCTTATCGACATGATTCTGTCACTATGCTGAATTATTGTAGTGATTAATTTCGAACTTTTTATGAAGCATTATTGCAACACCTAACTTGCCCTTCTTTTGTCCTGAATATATTATCCGAAATTCTCCATCCAGAAATCACCCTGTCCCTCCCATCTCGTCTCACTAATGCCCAGAATGTATATTTCAAGTCTTTCCATTTCGTTTTTCGCATTTTATATTTTACCTGCTTCTAGCGGTGTTCTTGCATTCCATATTCCAATATTCGGTTTATTTCTTGCCTTCATTTTTGAATAAGTACCAGGATTTCGTTGGCTGTCGACCTGAGAAGCCTGGTTACTTCTCCTGCCAAGCATGACTCCTTCAGTGAAAGCTCCATCATCCACTGACTTTATTTTTAACTTCCATTGCTGCTTTTGCTTGGGAATGTAACGTGGTGGTTTCCCCCTTGCCTTCCACATCGCAATATTGTAACATGTATGCTACAGGAGGTTAATGCAAATAGCGCTGCTGCCCGCTACTATAACTATTAGTGGTTAGTTGAAAGAGGAGGAAACATCCCTAGCCCTCGAGTACTCTAATAGCTTCAGGGAGAGTGGAGGACCTACTCCTGGGGTTAGTAAGCAAGAAAAAGAGACAGACAGAAAGTTTTAAGTAAAGAATCCTCATTAGGAAGAATGTTAGTATGAGGGGTAGAGAAGCAGGAAGTCGAAGAGTTAGACAAAAGTATGACCAAAAGCTTCGAAATAGATCATGCTTAGCTCTGGGACCCTGGGTTAGCCATGCCCGTGCCTGCAAGTCGCAAGCCCCATGGGGACCAGATGTAGATAAGTGAGATAATTTGTTAGTTGTAAATAAATGACGTGATTGTTTTGAATGGAAAAGGAAGATATTAGTGGATAAGGATTCGTGTCGTGATTGGTGGGATATTATGAACAAAATAGGGGTAGGGTAAATGGGGGAAGCGACGTCAGTGTCTTGGATGTGTATTGTTATGAGTTGTAGATAAGTAAATGGTTTGCGTATGGCATTATGGGTGATGGATAGTGATAAGATAAAGTTTGGAATGTTTGGAATTTCGCTGGAGGCTCTCATCTATCAGGGACAGAATAAATTCCCAACGATCACAAATGAAGAAACTTTCAAATGAGAGTCACATTGTATAAAACCTCATGATGGCAATTCCTCAACCATGGTAAGAAACTTTGAAAAACAGCGCAAAATTAACAATAAACAGATTAAGGACCAAAAAAATAAGATTGTATTTTTCACTTTATTTATTTTCTGTATGTTAGATTCACTAAATACATTGTACATAAAATTTTCCCTCAAATAAAATGTGTAAATTAGAATGAACAAATTGGGTGTTGTTGATGTGTTATACAAATTTAAGTAAGACTTTTTTGTGTGTGTGAAATTTCATGCCACAAACTAACCAGAAACGTTTTTTTTTTTTTTTTTTTTGAAAATCCACTCTGTCAATTAAAAGTCTTATTTGTTCATGCAAGACCTCAAATATTTCAAGAAACTTTCAACTCTTGGAAGCAAAAGGAATCGGGTATTAAATTAATAGCCAGAATTTTAGTGGAGAAGATTTCATCAGAAAAGTCACAATTTTTTATTATATCTGTAGATACCTCCAACAGACTAAAAAAATACAGTCGTACTGAAAGTACGACTGTTAGAATTTGGTTATTTTACAGAGAGAGAGATGTTAGATATTAAAAACAAACACATTACTAAAACTCTTAAAAAGATTGCTGTACAAAAAAAAGGTATCGTAGTGTGCAGATAAAATCAAATGAATCAACATGAATATATCAAATAATATTCGTCATTGGAAGAGAAGAAAAGAAACATTAACAAACTTAATAGCCAGACCCGTTCTTCATTTAAATGATACAAAATGATGAAAACAGCATTTGCATGAATTTCAAAACTTTGAAAAATCTGATGAATTTCTTGTTTGCTGTGATCATAAATATTTATTTGAGAGTAAACTTTTTTCTTTATTTCTTTCTGAGCTAATTTTCATTTGAAATAACAATAAATATTTATTTATTTGTATTGGAAAAATATCTAATATGATAATTGCTTAAAATATATACATATAAATATCCCTACTGTGAAATAAATTTCGGGATGTGAGGACAACAGTCGATTGGGACTAACGGAAATGAGTTTTACATAGTTGAACTATGTAAAAACAATGGTTTAACTTGTTTTGAAGTGTCACATGGAGAAAAATTATGTGAATTACATCTAAACATCAATGGCAAATCATACACTATGACCATCAGCGCAAATGTTAAATCATAAGATTAATAAGAAGAAAATATACTGTCTTTTTCACTTTATTTAACTTCTGTATGTCAGATTCAGTAAATTTGTGAATTTACCTACAATTTGGGAATAATATTACAGTCAAATAAAAGGTAACATAGAAATTAACAAAGTATATATTACAGAGCTAATATTCATTTGAAATAATAAGAAATAACTATTTATTTCCTGTGTTGGCAAAAGGAGTTTCTAAAAGAAAATACTACAGAGAATTCAAAACCTTGTTTGTCTCATATCCATTACGTAAAATTACTAATTATAAAGAAAAAAAAATTTCCCTTAAAGAAATAGGTTAAGACCACAAGGAATCGAAGGTAAAATTAATAGTCATATTGGTTTTAAAAAAAAATAAATGTAAGCATTAATTTACTACAGCAATAATTTCCCATGGGAATGAAGAGTTCCAACCTAAACACACGATTTCTCACCTAGGTACTACAAATTGGCCACCAGATAAGAGAGATATATTTAAGATAAGACTTAATGAGAAATATACAGTGTTGGAAAATAAATTCACATACATTTTTTTATTTATTAATTTTGCTCAGTTATTCTGTAGAATAGGTAGTTAAATGAATTTTAAAAGTAAAATAGAGAAAATAACCGGTGAATTTGAAAAAAACATCATTTAACTTGTAAGAATTCCATACTCTAACAGCACTCTGAATTCCAACCAGGAAATAACACATACCCTCAACAAAATGGTGCATAGACTTTCCCACCAAGCTTGGGAAAACATAGCATTAGCAATTGTGGGAATTAATTAATACAGAGAACCAATCGGATAGTAATCTAAATGAAGTAGTCGGCTAGATTTTCTGGTTATATCCAGAAATATCTTTCAACTTTGTGTGTTTTTATGTTGTGAATATATGTTACTTACAGTAACCTATAATGAAATAGGAGTCAACTGCATTTCAGATCTTGTGTTTGTGTGTTTTCTGCTGTGAATATATGTTAAAATCAGCAATTTGGAATAGTCAGAAAACCTCGATGGTTACAAAATGTCCCATTCTAGAAAGAAATGTAAGCTAATCATTTTCTTTCTTTTTTTTTAAACTTAAACATAGCAACTGCTTTCAAATTACAATAACGCTGATAGTTTTTTTCATAAATTCGTTTCATAATTTCTAAGAACTCTACTCTAAGAATCCCTACCCTTTAACAGGAAAGAAATATGCCAAAAGGTATTGGAAAATTAGTAGAGCCATCTATAGACAACCAATGACAAAACATGATGAAAATAAAGGATGTGTGTCACCCTGGGAAAATTCCATGATATCTCATCTCAAAAACATTGCCCACAATTCCATAGGCAAACCAAAACACCATGTGATATCACAGAGAGACATATGTTCCCCAGAAATTTCCAAACACAAAATGTCATGATTCCTTATCTCTAAATATCACCCCACAATGCAAAACGTGAACACAACACACCACGTTATGTCCCTAACAGATGAGGCCCTGCTGCTCAATTCCTAACATTCCAAAATTTATCTTATCACTATCCATCACCCATAATGTTATATGCAAACCATTTACTTATCTACAACTGATGACAATACACATCCAAGACACCGACGTCATTTCCCCCCATTCACCCTATCCCTATTTTGTTCATAGTATCCCACCAATCACCACACTAATCCTTATCCACTAATATCTTCCTTTTCCATTCAAAACAAAAACGTCACTTATTTACAACTAACAATTACGTCACTTATTTACAACTAACAAATTACGTCACTTATCTACATCTGATAATAACAAACATCACGTCGCGATTCCTTATCTTATCTTGATCTTGTCAGAAGTGTTCCACCAATCACGACACGAATCCTTATCCACTCATATATCTCTCTTTTCATTCAAAACAATAACGTCATTTATTTACAACTAACAAATTACGTCACTTATCTACATCTGAAAACAATGCACACACACACGACACGATTCCTTATCTTATCTTGATCTTATATTGTTCCAAGTGCCCCACCAATCACGAAACGAAACCTTATCTCTAATCGTCATCCATAATTCTATATACGAACAAAACACAAGAACTGAAGTCATTGACACATATGCCCACAGGGAAATTCCAAACATTCCAAAAACATGATGTCACACACAAAATGACGCCATCTTCTTATCAACCAATGACGTCAAGATTCCTTATCTTATCTTGATCTTAATCTTGTCAGAAGTGGCCACCCTACTACTTGAGACCATTGTCTCAGAAACCATTATATAATCAAACGCCTTAAATTTCTTTAAGGATATCCAATCAGGTGTTTGAACAATATTTATTTATAATTTAGTATAACTTGAATTCCTTGTAGGTTTCACTTTGGTACAATACGTTCATTGCGAATGATTGTTTAATTTGCTTTTATTTCTACTGTGTGAGAGTAAAATCGTGTTAAAATCCATCAATGAAAGTGGAAAAGTTGAATATTATTTACTTTCCAGAAACTTTCTCAGATATTTACTTTTTTTAAAAAAAATTTAAACTAAGATTTAAATAGATGTATCAAAATCAGCATGTACATATTTATTTAATTCTCATTTTGTTTCTTATTTAATTTTTTTTCTTTTTTCCTCTTCTCACATTTCTTTATTCTATTCATATATTCACATTGGAATTATCAGCAAGCTCATTTTCGTTTTTACTATTTTCGCTTTTATTCCAAAAAATAATCTTCTCAAAAGCAAGTATTGGAGATTCCACAGTAACGAAATACAGAATGAACAAAAGTCCTAATGTCACCATAAGATTGCCAAAAAATAGCCATACCTGAAATTCACGTATAAAACATTAATTCATTCTAATTTTAGTACAGTTTATTTTATATTTATTTTTTTTTTTATTTATTTTAGCATAGCACAAGGTTTGAGGATATTTATTAATACATCATAAAAAAATAGCTAACATAATATATCGAAAAATAATAAAAATAAATAAAAATGAATATTGTAGAGTGAAAATTAAAAATTTTAAGAATATTCCATTTATTGTATAATCTTATTGTACTTGAGAAGTACATATTATCAATACACTTTTTTAATGGAGAATATGTAAGAAGAAATATTCTAATTCCATCTTGATATTTATTATAATCAAGCTATTAGTATATACCGGAACAGGGAAGTACAAAATATTATCATATTGCTACATGAACTGAGACAGCATTATTACTCTTCTTCTTTCTCGCGATATACCACCTGATGCAGGATCTGCTATTTGCATGATGCGATTTTAAGCGACCCAAACAGGCCTTTCGCTGAGCTTGACGTTGGGGAAAATGTATTTATGTCGGTAGATATGTGTATATGTGTGTATTCACTGGGCCGGTTTGACTCTTCTGAGGACGAAAAACCCGAGTATTTTTCGCCGGAATTTCCGTGTGAAAAAAAATCGCTTCCTCCCAATGAGACCGACTAACTCACTTTTAGTCGAAAGAGGCCAGATAAAGGATCCTCACATCATGGACGGGAATCGAACCCAGGTCTTTCCGACCAAAGGACTTCCTCTATACCAGGGGTCAGCTGGTGGTCGATATCGACCCTTGGAGGTCGATGTGGCTATCTAACGGGTCGATAAATGTGTAAGGATCAAAAGGGGTAGGGTTAATAAACGCCTAAAACGATTTTGAGTAACACCTAGTAAATATGCAATGCCAACTGGCTGATCGGCTGAGCCAACGAGGGAGAAGCGCACGCTCTCCTCGATGAAGACATCTAGAACAGAGACAATCAGGGTTAGTGTGCACTTATCACCCATAGCTATCAGAGTGGTGTTCAGTGATCTGATCACTATGCATTTACTGTGTATTTTTTTTAAAGTTATAGTGCCCATAATGGCCGCTCCTGATGGTAAGAAGATGTGTCGATATTATTCGCAAGAGTATTTAATATTTTAAAATTTTAATAAATGTAAGTAAATTTTTAATGTTCTTTGTAAATTTCTTTAAGTATTTTCTTTAAATATTTCTTATCAAGAAGCAGTAATGAAGGATGAAGGAATTATTATTTCTAAATTGAGAAATTTATTACTAATAACATTTATTCATTTATTTAACATGATGGGGGTCGTTATAAGTAGGCTCAGATAACATTACTGGTTTCATGTAATGAACTTATTTCAAATTAATCAATTATTTATTAGAATTCGAATGTTGCCAGATTTTAGATTTCAGTCTTCTAGGGCACTCTCCCAGCATGGATCCGTATAGATTTTAGCAGACTTATTGAGTAATAGGTAACGAGTAATAGGTAAATTGGTAATAGCAACTTACTGGTCATTGCATCAGATCTGTCCATAACCACAGTCACCAAATTTCCTCTGATTACCAAAAGTGACTGAGGGCTTGACTTGGGAGAATATACAACACAAGGAATATTTTGTCAAGAAGGCGCGTATATGTGAAACTACAAGGCAGCTGATTATAGCAAACCTTAGGAATAAGCTTAGATGTGCGATGCCATAAAACACTGCAGGGTAAGGATGTTAAGAGTGCATGGGAGATAGTTTCAAGTCATCTATTAAATTGTATATCTAAGTAAGGATGGCTAATCAAGTAGGAGTTTGAGGGATGAAGAGAAAGGTGACCAGAAAACCCATGAACAGTATAAGGCTTAGGCAAGAAAGATGACCAGCATGGAAAAGAAGGCAAAATCAGATTACAAGAAGCCAGCCAGCAGAGCATGCCAAAGTAAATTCTAAAGAGTTCTTTCGTTATGTAAAAGATTATCCGTAATATCCGTATATATTCAACCGAGTGATGAAACAGAAGCAGATAAAATAGTTGAGTGACTGTGCGACCACTTTGCAAGACTATATCATCCAAGTGAGTTTACTGCTTTATCATATGTGACAGATACTAATGTGGAAATAAACGTGGATGAATTGGAGGTTCTTGTAATATCGCAGAATCCTGTTGGTTTGGATGGGATATCAGTTCATGTTTTGACAGAATGTGCAAGGGAACTGGCAATGCTTTGGACTAGGCTCTTTACTTTAAGTCTCGGCTCTGGTAGAATTTCAAGGAATTGGTAAAGGGCAAAATAATTCTCCTGCATAAGACTGCAGTAACAAGTTATAGGCTAAGGGTGCGGTGGTAAAAGTACTGGAAAAATTGGTCAAAAAGAGAATTCAAAAATGGATGGATAAAAATGGAATATTGTATGAATTACAACATGGATTTCTGAACGGTCGGTGACGGTTTAGTGATTTACTAGCTTTTTATAAGAGTAACAGCTGAGTTGGATAAAGGATATGGCTACACGGTGATTCTGCTGGAATTTGCAAAGGCATTTGGAAGAATAGCAAATAGAACTCTTTTATTTAACTCTTAAAATGGGACAAAGGATTGATATGACACTGGTTTATTGGATAAGTGGGTGGCTGCTGGACAGATAAAATGGAATATGGAGGAAGAACAGAATTGAGGCTAAAACAGGTGCCTAGTAGTGTGCAGCAGGGGGTTTAGTGCTGGGACCATTTCTGTTTAATTTTTACATAATTGATACAGGAAATAAACTCAAAGGAAATATTCAGTTCTTTGGTGATGATATGATGCGAAACTAGGTAGAGTAGTAGTTAATCAAGGCGATTTGGAGCGCTTAAAAGTTCGATTTAAATAGGATATCAGTATGGACAAAAGATAATAAACATCAGTATAATGTGGAGAAACATAAAGTTATGCATTTTTCAATAAGCAGATTATAACTGTGTATCACATTGATGGCAGTGTACTCCAGGAAATAGATGAAGCTAGAGATTTAGGAGTGGTGGTGTGGTAGACAGAGAGTTAAATGTTTAAAAGGCATTTTGGTAAAGTTGCTAAGGTAGAACGTAAGATTACTTGGCTACGAACAACACATAAACAAGTAGAGATAAGGTAGTTGTTATTCTTCTTTATAAGGCGTTGATATGCCCATATATGTATTACTATGTCTAAATCTGGTTTCCTGGGTTTCTTTCAGATGAGTACTCGGTGGAGAAGATTCAGAGGCGAGCGACCAAGATAGAGAGTGGTCTGCGAAATGTTCTCCATGAAGATATATAGAGTGGTGTAAAATCTTCTATAGAAGGATTTTAGAATAAAATCTCTTCTATACCGATTTTACTTAGTAAATAAAATTAATTTAATATACTGGTAATTTAATTAAGACTTAACTCAATTTTTCAGTAATAAACCTGAAAAAAATGTTTGACTAAATTGTAATAAGAAATTGTACAGACAAAGAATAACTCAGACGGGATTAAAAATGTAAGACCTGATACTATCGCAACTCGCGAAGGTCAACGATCTACGGGTTTCCCGACTTGACTCAGGGACCACCGGGTGGTTGAGAAGACCCCTCCAAGAAAATCCGGGCGATTCAATCTGTAAGAGTTCCAAGGTCGGCAGAGCAGAATAAAAGGGGCTTTCGGTGCAAGGCTTTTCGGCGGAGGCTTTTTAGAAGCTAGGCTTGCTGTTCCGGTTTTTTGTTCCTTCTCTCGCTGTGAGGAGTTTCCAGTGTGTACTGTCATTACAAGGACGGGGACCCACGTCCCACCAGCCGATGCCCAACGATGATAGAAGTTTCATAATAGCAGTGACGGAATACTCCAGAGTTCCTACCGCTAAATTACTTGGCGATCTTTGCGTGTTAGGTATCATCGATGTCGTAAAAAGTGCTCGTGTTTGAATTTTACGAGAAAAGCAGGAGTCAACGATCTCTGGATTCTTATGTAAGAACTGGCTGACAAAGTAACAAGTAAGACACTTTTGTGTAGGACTTTCCTAGATGTGAAAATTATAATAAAGATTGCTAATTTTATAGTTTGTTAGCATAAAGAGGTAGTAAAGACGGAAACCTGATTTGTTGAAAATAATTATGAAGTACAGGGTGGCCATAAATAACTTTCACTCTTTGGAGGCATCTGTAGCTAAAACTAATAAACGGAATGAGGCCAAATTTTATATTGAGACTTTTGAAGGCATGTGGAGATGATTTCCGCTAAAAAAAAGATTTAGTACCAAAAGTAGCCGATAGGGGAAATTTTGGCGCTGGCGGAGCCACGCCAAATTTTCAGGATAAAATGGAATAAAATCATTTCTACGGTGTAAGAGACAGCCGCGTCACTCATTCCAGCTGGATATGTGGCATGTTACAATGATAATAATAATAATAATTAAACTAAAATAACAACTTGAGAGCGACACAGAAATTAATGTAGTGACTGAACTCACAGGAAATAATGTTTTATTCATCATAATCAGGCTCCCCTGGACCACATACACGATTTTCAATGTGATGACCTCTAACATCTGTTGATTCCTGACCTGTAACATCTGTTACTGTCTCTTCTTGCACTGCTTTCTGTCCTCTGCCAGGTATAACTCCTAGTGATCCAGTTTCTTCAAATTTCTTAATCATAGCTCTCAGTGCTACAGCTGACATAGGACCTCTACGTAGGTTATGAAGACTTCTAAGTTCTAGAAGGGCCGCTACGGCATTGCACTGTTTAAGGTAAAACAACTTAACATGTAAAGCATGCTGAGGCAAGGTAGGACACATATTGAGTACAATTCGCCAGTCATTCGAATTAAACTTTCACTCTTAAACTGCCTGAACATTCCCAATTCCTTTTAAATTTAATTGGTGGAGTTGCTGTCACGTACGCACAGTAAAATTTGCAAAACTCCTTTTACCTGCGTTTACTGCAAATACTTGACTCCTTTCGGCTCCGCCAGCGCCAAAATTTTTTATCGGAGACTTTTGGTACTAGATATTTTTTTCGCAGAAATCATCTCCCCATGCCTTCAAAAGTCTCAATATAAAATTTGGTCTCATTCCGTTTATTGGTTTTTGCTACAGATGCCTCCAAAGAGGGGAAGTTATTTTATCGCCACCCTGTAGTATACAGAGTTATAAGGAATTAGACAATGTTATGTATTGAAGAAGGAATAGTATGTGAAAGTGTTAGTTAAGCCTAATAAGATATATAGTCTTAGTTAAATTAATGTAATGTGTGTACAAGTATGCTCCCGTGTCTGAATTATATGTGAGCGCATTTATTGCATTAGTCATTAAGCTTAAGAGAGAATTGTTTAATTGATGTAGTGGAGAACCACATAACTTGCCTGTCGAATAACTTGTCTGATTCTGCCTTACCAATGCACTTCTCATAAAAAAATAGAACATGTGTGACATTAAGAATAAAAGTAGCCACGATTGACGAATAGTAGATTTAAATGTTGCTTGACTTTGAGATAAATATTAGAGATATTTCCTTGTTGTGCTGGGCTCTTTCTTGCATGTATTGGAAAGATATACAATTCCTCTATGCGATCTCTGATGGCGCAGACTAAATACAAATAAATTTTCAGAGATCAAGGTGAGAAAGAGCCAGCAAATTAGAAAAATCATTTGGCTCCAGCCAGAGGCAATTCCTTATATTCTAAAATATGTACATGTGAAATAGCATAGTCAATACTTTGAGAGGCGGGGTGGGGGATTAAAATGATAGATCTAAAGGATTAAAAGGGTTATAGTCTAGTCAAGCAACGAGATTATACAACTCGGAGCTACTATTAATGTTAAGTTAAGTAAGTTGAGTTAAATAAGCAAAGAGAAGAAATATGAAGAAATATTGAGTATTGAAGTACAAACATTTTTTAGATTAAAAATATCTAAAATTTTACAGTGGTGAATTTGCAGAAGATGGTTGATAGGAGAAAAATAGGAGATATGATGTAAACATTTAAGTTGCTTAAAGAGTTTTATAGGATTGATCCAGGGGAAATGTTTCAGGACTTGGATAGAGGGTCAAATAAAGAGGTCATCTCTGGAAGTTGAATGAAGGTTAGTAGAGGTGTGAGGACTAACTTTTTTGCGTAGAGTGTTCTGATTGAATTTAATGGATTGCCAGTATCAGTTTGAGTACTTTGGCTGTTAGTAGATACAAGGAGGGGTATGATAGATTGTGTGGATAGTTTCGATCTCTCGCGATGAGTCTTTGGACTCCATGGAGGTGCCAGTACAACAACAACATCAACAATTATTGTTATTATCCAGGTTGTAATTCTATTGTCAAACACTAAAAGTTTTCAAAAAAAAAGTTAGCAAAAACTAGTGTTAGTTTTTGCTAACTTTTCCTCTTCCAATCTGTGTTTATTTAAGTGACCACACACTGTTTGATATTAGCTCTGTTCACTCATTATTGAGTGGTAACAATATAAAGTTTCTTCCAGATACCTATTTTTCATATGATACTGCCATTTATCCGTGTGTTCAATGAAATCCCCAAATTATAAATTCAGTGATTTCATTGAATTATATATTTGGATACCAAATCCATAATTAATGTTTTGACAATTGCTGTGAAGAGCCTCCATAGCTCAGTTGGTATAGACGAAGCCGTTTGGTTTGGAAAGACCCAGTTTCGATTCCCGTCAGTGACGTGAGGAATCTTTATCTAGTCTATTTCGACGAAAGGTTATTTAGCCCGATCTGATAAGCGGTTAGTCTGTTTTTTCACCAGAAAACTCGGGTTTTTCATCCTCCAGAACCGGCCGGATGGAGGAAACAATCAATTACTGTGACTCTTCTGATTAATTGCAATAAGCAAATAAAATAATAACAAGAATTGCTTAAAAGCTTGAATCTGTTTTATTCATTTTGTATAACGAAACAGTAAAATGATTATATTTAGATTAAAAGAATGCTAACTTACTGTCTCACAGTGCATAGACTGAACTTGTTCTGTGAGCATTGATACAATACCTAATTGTGCAATCGGATCGATGAGGAAAGCAATGTGTGCCAGCCTACTCTGAGGGACGAATTTGTGCATTTTGTTGTGCAAATTCTCTCGTAGATTTTATCCATTCCACGAGAGAATCACATCAACACAACCTACAGAATTAGGTAAGTCTGTCTTAAAATGAAATTTTATATTAGCATTAAACTTAACGATTAATAGCAATGAAAATTAGAGGAGGAACATGAAATTTACTTTATCAACATAAATAATAGATTCATTGCTACAGGGTGTTTCAAAAAGAATGACACGATTTCAAATAATTATATTTAATAATGAAAATGCGGTACAGTTACAAATAAATTATGAAGTATGACGTAAGGCCTAAAGTTTCACTCAACACAATTCGCATTGGAACAAGTCGCATTCTTTTGTGGTTCGTGGTTGCAGAGGTATACAATTTTGAAATCGGGACATTTTTTGAAACACCCTGCATATCAAAGGAAACATTTGTATCTTTTCTCACTTCTTTTTTGAACATTTTCAACCAATCTAATCGTTATTATTGCTTTTCGATGAATAAATATAAATTATGGAATTTATTTCGAAATCTACAAATTATTTGTCTTACACTTAATCCGATAGATTTCTGAAACTAGGATTGTACTTCTATATTTTGTACACGTATAGTATATGTTTTCACATTCAGACATTCATATTCACCATGCTCGCTGGTCTAATTTCTATAGCGATGAAAGATAGCAATCCATGCATGAATCTTTCTTCTTTGCAGTGTAGGCGATTTCTTGATGAGGATGCATATTTTATTAAGCTGAAGCATATTGAATCGGATAGATATTTGTTGAAAGTGGAACACATTTGTGTTTCTTTAAACAGTCTTCATTTCACAATATGATGGCATGTTTTTCTAGATATATGTTATCACTATGTAGATCGTGAGATATTCTCAGTAAAAATCCTGATTAGTGTAGAAAATAAAAATATATATAGTCGTTTGCAGTATATATTGAACAGCTTTCGTAATGCATACTCTTTATGCTATAATAAACTTAATGATAACAAACATTAAATCATGTCTATGCATTTTAATATATTGATGAATCAGTGTGCTAAACCGTGTTTTGTTCCCATTCTTGAATCTTTTAAGGAATGGGAACGAAAGTCTAACAATGTGTCTTGTAAGGAACGTTTCTCCTTTTGACACCTTTTAATTTTTTTTAAATTTTTGCTTTAAAAATTGATCGATTATCGTAATTTAAGTCGTATTGAGATACTTTCAAATTCACATCAGACATAAACGACATGCGTATCCTTCTGGAAATAGCATATGAATCCAAAACGCCAGGTTGTCGAAATAAGAGCGATTCGAAATTCGATTCTCGTCACCAATTATAAAAATATTTTCTAAGCCTTTCTTCGATTCCTGATTTTATCGATGGCAGAGCAGTAGTAGGGTAGTCACTTCTGACCAGATCAAGATCAAGATAAGATAAGGAATCGTGACGTCATTGGTTGATAAGAAGTGACGTCATTGTGTGTGTGACATCATGAGTTTGGAATGTTTGTAATTTCCCTGGAGCATATGTCAGTGACATCACATCTTGTGTTTTAGTTTGCATATGGAATCGTGGGTAGGGTAACCACTTCTGTCCAAATCAAGATCAAGATAAGATAAGGAATCGTGACATGATTGGTTGTTCATCTGATGATTTTTTTGTGTATAACGTCATAAGTTTGAAATGTTTGGAATTTCCCTGGAGCATATGTGTCAATGGCTTCAGTTCTTGTGTTTTGGTTTGCATATGGAATTATGGGGGATGGTAGAGATAAGGATTCGTGTCGCGATTGGCGGGGGAACTTTGAACAAGATTAAGATCAAGATAAGATAAGGAATCGTGACGTCAATGTTCGTTATTATCAGATGTAGATAAGTGACATCATTTTCTAGTTGTAAATAAGTGATGTAATTTGTTAGTTGTAAATAAGTGACGTTATTGTTTTGAATGGAAAAGGAAGATATTAGTGGATAAGGATTCGTGTCGCGATTGGTGGGACACTTTTAACCAGATCAAGATCAAGATTAGATAAGGAATCATGTTGTGGATGTTTGTTGTTATCAGATGTACATAAGTGAAGTAATTTGTTAGTTGTAAATAAGTGATGTATTGTTAGTTGTAAATAAGTGAAGTTATTGTTTTGAATGGAAAAGAAAGATATTAGTGGATAAGGAAAAGTAGCATGATTGGTAGGATAGTATGAACAAAATAGGGGTAGGGTGAATGAGGAAGTGACGTCTGTGTCGTGGATGTGTGTTGTAATGGGATGTAGATAAGTAAATGGTTTGCGTATAAAATTGTGGGTGGTGGTAGAGATAAGATAGAGTATGGAATGTTTGGAATTTCGCTGGGAACCCCCTTCTGTCAGAGACATCACGTGATGTGTTTGGTTCGTATAAAGCATTGTGTGTGGGGTTTAGAGATAACGAATCATGACGTTATGTGTTTGGAAATTTCTGGGGAACATGTCTCTGTGACATCACGTGTTGTTTGGGTTTGCCTATAGAATTGTGGGCAATGGTTTTGAGATAAGATATCTTGGAATTTTCCTAGGGAGGGTGACATCCATCCATCATTGTCATGTTTTTTCTTGGGTTGTCTATAGATGGCAGTACTAATTTTCCAATATAGTTTGGGGTATTTCTTTCCTGTTAAAACTATGATAATTCTTAGAGTAGAGTTCTTAGATTTCTTAGATATGGCTGCAGCGTTATGAAAAAAAAACTATCCAGTATTAGAATTGTGGTTACCCAAACATATGACCAGCATTATTGTAATTAGAAATCAATTGTTATGTTTACGTTTAAAAAAAAAAAGATTAACTTACATTTCTTTCCAGAATGGGACATCTTGGAACTATCAAGATTTTCTGAATATCCCAAATTGTTGATTTTAACATATTTTCAGAGCACACAACACAAAAACACAAGATCTGAAATGCAGTTGACTCTTTTTTCATTATAGGTTATTACTGGGGCTAACATATATTCACAGCACAAAAACACACAAAGTGGAAAGATATTTCTGTAAGTAACCAGAAAATCTAGCTGACTGCTTAATTTAGATTACTATCCGATTACTTCTCTGTATTAACTCCTTCCCACAGTTACTCATGCTATGTTTTCTCAAGCTTGGTGGGAAAGTCTATGCACCATTTTGTTGAGGGTATGTGTTATTTCCTGTTTGGAATTCAGAGTGCTGTTAGAGTATGGAATTCTTACAAGTTAAATGATGTTTTTTTCAAATTCACTGGTTATTTTCTCTATTCTACTTTTAAAATTAAGTTTAACTACATATTCTAACAGAATAACTGAGCAAAATTATTAAAGAAATAAAATGTATGTGAATTTATTTTCCATCACCATAGATTTCTCATTAAGTCTTATCTTAAAGATATGTCTCTCTTATCTGGTGGCCATTTGTTGTACCTAGGTGAGAAATCGTGTATTTAGGTTGGAACTTTTCATTTCCATGGGAAATTGTTGCTGTTGTAAATTAATGCTTACATTTTATTTTTTAAAACAATAGGACTATTAATTTTACCTTCTATTCCTTGTGCTCTTAAGCTCTTTCTGTAACTGAAATTTATTTCAATTATTTTTGTTTCTTTAGCATTAGTAATTTTAAGTAACGGATATGAGACAAACAAGGTTTTGAACTCCCCGTTAGCATTTTCTTTTAGAAACGTCTTTTGCCAGCACAAGAAATAAATAATTATTTCTTATTATATCAAATGAATATTAGCTCTGTAATCTATAATTTGTTAATTTCTATGTTATCTTTTATTTGACTGTAATATTATTAACAAATTGTATTTACTGAATCTAACATACAGAAATTAAATAAAGTGTAAAAGACAGTATTTTTTTCTTATTATTCTTCTGATTTAACCTTTGCACTGATGTTCATAGTCTGTGATTTTCCACTGATGTTTAGGTATAATTCACGTGATTTTTCTCCATGTGACATTTCAAAACAAGTTGAACTATGGTTTTTACATAGCTCAACTATGTAAAACTCATTTCTATTAGTTCGAATTTATATATATATATATATATATATATATATATATATATATATATATTAACACAATTATTATATTAGATATGCTTTCCAATACAAATAAATAATTGTTTATTCTTATTGCAAATGAAAATTAGCTCAGAAAGAAAGAAAATTTGTAAATAAAAAAAATTTACCCTCAAATAAATACTTATGATCACAGCAAACAAGAAATTCATCATCTTTTTCAAAGTTTTGAAATTCGTGCACATTCTGGCTATTAAGTTCCTTAATGTTTTTATTTTTCTCTTGCAATGACGAGTATTATTTGATATATGCATGTTGATTCACTTGATTTTATCTGCACACTATGAAACCTTTTTTCTGCAGTAATCTTTTTAAGAGTTTTACTGTGTTGAGTTAAAATATCTGATGTCTCTTTGTAAAATAACCAAATTCTAACAGTCATACTTTATGTACGACTGTTTTTTTTTCTAGTCTGTTTCAGGTATCTGCAGATATAATAACAATATTGTCACTTTTCAGGTGAAATATTCTCCCCTAAAATTCTGGCTATTAATTTAATACGCGATTTCTTATTCTTCCAAGAGTTGACACAGTTTCTTGAAATCTTTGTGGGCTTTCATGAACAAATAAGACATTTAATTCACAAAGGGGATTTTCAAAAAAAAAAAAAATTCTCTGGTTAGTTTGTGGCAAGAAATTTCACAAGGAAATAAAAAATGTGTAAATAATAAAAATTATTTACACATTTTATTTGAGATATTATTTACAATTGTATTTACTGAATCTAATATACAGAAAATAAATAAAGTGAAAAATACAATCTTATATTTTGGTCCTTAATCTACTTTTTGTTAATTTTCTGCTGTTGTTCAAAGGTTCTTCCCATGGTTGAAGAATTGCCATCATGTGGTTTTCAACAATGTGGCTTTCATCTGAAAGTTTCTTCATTTGTGATCGTTGGGAATTTATTACTGTAGTACAATTAATGGTCACATTATTTTTTGAAACCAATACATGTATTTTTGAGCATTATTAAAAGCACAGAAACGTTCGCTATGTTTCTAAAAGCATTAAAATGTACATGTAATGTTTACACATTTTGGGCATCTAATTTCATTTAAATCAAGAACAGGTCTCTCTAACAACCTTGTTAATGTTTTTGATTTTTCTCTTCCTTTGGCAAGCAATATTTGATATTTGCATGTTGATTCTATCATCCAGTTTCTTAGTTTGTCCAGAGATAGTGATCCAATTTCCCACTTCAGCTGGTGATTATATTTTATTAACCAAGAATTCTGATTTTTAACTCTTTCAGGTAATTCATTCCAAATACAAGATGATTTTGTCAATGCATATCTTACTCTGATTCCATCAGAAATAAAAATTTCTTTAATAAATAAATTTGATGTCTTATTGAAATGAAAATGACCATCAATTATACCAATGATAACTGAAAATTCGTATTTTTCACCCGCTGGCGATTTTTCATATTTGTTTTCCTTCATTCTTCTTACATTACTTCATATGACACCACAAATAAATAGTTAATTATCATTTCACTGATTATTAGCTCTGATCTTATATTTTATGTTAACTTCCTGTTACAAACTTCTAAACAATTAGAACTTTTCACAAAGAAACTTTCAAAGAATTTTGTGGCTCACCCATTATTTTTGCATTACCAGACAAAAATACCACAACACAATATAGCAGCTGCAGTGGATGAATGATTACCTTAAGTTCAAAGTCACTCAAATTGATTGTTTTTCCTTATAGTACTGCTTACCTTCCCCAACCCTATCCTGTCCATTTCTTCAACAATGAACTTTTCATGCAATGACTCAATGACATGTTTTTGCATGCTGGTGGATATACTGTTGATGTGCTTTTATCTTACTTTATGTGTTTGGGTTAAATTATCTGCTTTCTGCTCTGTAAATCCACCAAATTCTAACAGTTCAGATTTTCGATTATGTGAATGAAATGTTTCCAGATAACTCAAACAATATTAATAGGTAGCATTAGACAATTTCTAAAATAATCAATTACATGGTAATCAGTTTTCATCGCTTTTTTCCCATTCCTGGTGTTAATTTCACAGCAGTGATTTTTTTTACAATAAATAAACAGAATTGCATTCAATGAGATGAAGAAGCTTAGAGAGCTGTGTTATGGAGTGAAGGATTCACTCCGCATCCTCTACCACAGATGGATGGATGTGGATGTGGTGATGCCCGGTGAGTGTCTCTTTCCATAGTGCACAACCCGAACTATGAAATTCGTAGATGGTGGTGTGCTAGCATGGTCCAGCTTTTCCTGGACCATACTATCTGAACCATTTTCCTGTTTTGACCACTGACCTCTGTTAATGTTGCCACATATGAATTAGGTATCTCATCATTCTGGATAATGTAATGCTTCCTACTTTGTGGCATTTCTACGTAATTGTCCTTTGTCTCTTTCAGCAAGAATTCTGCCTGTCATAAGATAGCTGATGTAACTGCGTGGTTTGTAAACAAACCTCAGCACATTTGACTGGTCTCCAAAGAGTCCTGATGTCATACATATTGACCATATGGGGAATAAACATATGGGGACCTTCCACACAAGAGCCCAGAATGACCTCTTTACATTCCTATTAGGAAGAATTGTCCAAAATTCCTATTGATCGCTATCGTATGCTTAAGGAAAGTATAATCACATAGGATTGCTGTGGTCATCGCAGCAAAAGGAGGTCATGGCCGTTTGTTCTTTCAAGAATCTCCGTGTAACCAATCCCTTTGAAGAGTAAGCTGTAAACTGTATAACAGGCTTTCTATAATAAACCGTAGAATAAGTTTCTGATCACATAGTTAAATCTTGCTGCTGCTACTTACTCTGAAAGTGTGTTAGGATGATGTTCAAGTATGGTTATTCTGGTGGAAAGATCTTAATATTCTCTTGTTCTTGGAGAACAGAGTGAATTAGTACTGTCTAAAAGGTATGACTATGAGTTTTTAGCCTGCCATTGCATGTGACTACCCTTTATGTAAGTCTCCTCTAATTTGAGAGAAGGAAAACTTAATGAATTACATTTTTTCTGCAGGTCACACAAAATCTTCCTCAAACATATTCCAAAACACATAAAAATCAACACCGAAAACTCCAAAAACTTAGCAAAAACCCATCCCAAAATGAATAATCCAAAAATAACAATTAGCGATCATTGCAAACAATTACCATATCCACTTGAATTAGTCTCCGACCTCAACAGTTATATAACAGATGAATCAATCAAATTACACTTAATTTTTAATGGAAACTGAGATGGCGAACACTACAGCTATTGTCTTCCCATACAACACCTTGCTAATTTCCTTGAGACAGAAGTGCAGGCAATCATAAAAACGTACATTTTATCCCACAGAATGTAAATTCTCGATTAGGACTGCTTTGTTTTGTCCTTTGGCACAAAAGGTTCCTTACGAAACCGAGTTGTGTTTAATTCTCACTCTATCGCTCTCCAAATTCTGAAAAACCCACTGACCTCTTCAACTATTTGTCTTTAATGTTTTTACCATCTCTATTTTTCCAAATGTACCAAAATTGAAAAAAAATTCAATTTTTTTTAAATATTGAAAAAACTTTTCAATATACCACACTATTCTTTACTCTCATTACAAAACCAAATGTTCGTCAATTCATTTTTTCTATGAATTTTTCCTTTTTTCATTATTTTTAAAATTAAACGTTTAATTTTTTATTATTATCTTAATAATTAACATATGTTTTGCATGGTTATGGTGTGCATATTATTTCATATTAATGCCATTTTGGACAGTTCGCTTCTTTCTATTTTCATCATTGCAAATAAGTTATCATTTTAATGATAATAATGTTTACTACGAAAACATAGTGATTTATTTAATATTCATTTCACTTTCTATTAATATTTTTGATTTAATAATGCAATTATTGCAACACAAAAAAATCTATATTTGAATTATTGCGAATTAACTTACCACCATACCCATATGAGCATGCAAAGATAACCCTCACAACTCCTAATCACCACGATGTCCTGCAGTATGCTGAGTAGAATACTTACTCTAAAACACTATGCGTTTTCCCTTTATTCCACTCATGAACACCATATAAAATATAGATATTCGTTATTATAGCAGTAGCCCATCCAATCCACAGTAACAGGTATAGGGAAATATAAGTGAATTAATTCTAATTTTATACGGAAAAAAATACAGGAGATAGATAAGCATAAAACATAATATAATTTAAACCTTCTTTGGTGATTAAGAAGAATCTTCATACTGCAATCTGAATTATGCTTGTTGTTTGATACACCTGTCAAATAGAGCCCAATATACACGTTGAAAACATTTATGTGAATTTCACCAATGAAAGAGTTCCATAGTGGGGCTAAGGATTATATAATTCAACATTCACTTTATAGCATACATGAAAATTTCTCAAGCCACTTGAAACTTGCTTAAACATGGATTGGTTTCTTAACCGTCGATGAATTCACCTACCAGGTAAATACCTTTAAAACCATATATCTTGAGATTAGAACTCAGTTTATAGATTGGAAAGCAGAGACGTTTTCCTTTGATCACTAAGCTAACAAAGTTGTTATTTATAAAGATTTTTCAATTGGAGGAAATTCAAAAAAGGTGACAGGATTCATACCTCCTGAAACTGGAATTCCAAGCACGCAGCACGCAAACATATTCATCCCACACACATGCGCAACAAAAAACTTGACATTTTTAACAGTAATGTCAATGTGAACATGGATTATGTTGCGTATTCGAATAAAAAAGTCGATTACCTATCAATAATGAATGATACGAAATCGATAATGATTTCGTTGAAATGACTGTTACTTGGCAAATAGATGAATGATAGAAGTAATCACTAAGAAAAAATAAATTTCAGTAATTAATTCGATTAACGAAAGGTCTTCATAGCATGAAGCAAAATCAGTACATTATTATAGTTTTTCAGAATGACAATTTAACATCAAGCTAATTTGGACCAACCGACAGAAGGACGGCATCGCATCCATCTGAATGTTTTATTTGTTTGAAAACAAACAAAACTTGTAGACAAACTCACACGCATTTCACTCCTTTCTCTTTTCAAACAGACGTACAATTTCTGCTGACTGCACGTTCTACAAATATTTCCATGGTCACTTTTCATATAGTGGTGGCAGAGTTTTTTCTTCTTCTTCTTCTTCTCCTTCCTGAAACTAGAGTTCTTCATCTAGCGAAACAAACAATGCCGCCAGGAGAAAATTATGCAATATCCAGATATAATACCGTTCTCATAATCTTAATTGCTTTGTTCATATTCCAAACTAACCAATCCGTAGTAATCAAAACTGGCATCGAAAATTCCTTCACTTTCTTCTTAATCTCTTAATCTTAAAATAGTTGTGGAAGCTACTCTACATTCAACTTACACAATTCCATTTTCTTCTTTGTCTTCAACTTTCTCCCATTCAGACTGCTGATGTACTCAAGTTAAACAACTCATGCACATTGTTTAGTATAACATTTCCAGCACATGAATGTTTTCACCAATTCTATGAACAAGTACAATACAACTAGCTGTACTCTATAAATCTCAATAATTACTGCCGTGTTTTCATACAGGCGTACTATAGGGAACAATTGCATCTGGATAGTATTGATCAAACTAACCAGAAAATAAATCGAAAGGAAGATTTCTGTTGTATTTGTAAAGAATGTGAGATAGTTTTGGAGTTCTTTATTAAACGAGAGAAAAAGTTTCATATTAGTCAGTTCAGTAGGGCTATTTCATTAATGAAATAGCCCAACTGAACATACAAGACTAATTTTTAACGGTCAGAACACAGAGGTTTGCCCGTTAGGAAGGATCTTTGAATTACAATGGTTAAACCAAATCTAGCAATAAGTCTTAAATGAAGTACAGCATATAAATATCCATATATATTGAATTAGCTACAAATTTAAAAAAAAATGTTGCCTTATCGCTATATTTATTTAGGATATATTTATATATTTATTGGCATTTATTCAGAAATATTGGAGTCATGGTGATTATTTTAACATTTAACACTAATTTTAATAATAGGGGGAAAAAAGCATTCCTTTTCTTCGCTGCTTTCCTATATCATTATTGAACATATAGTTCCCCCCCCCCTCTTTTTTTAATTATATGATTACAATAATATGTGGATATTTCTAATCCAAAGAGAGACTTAATAGTTGGTTATCACTATTTTTTTCAGATGATTTATCATGAAATATTTCATATTTAGAGATTCCACTTAAAATTTCCAATCTACTGCAATCAAACCGACTAAGAGACAAATAACAGTACTGACTGTGTGTGTGTGTGTGTGTGTGTATATATATATATTGAATATATATATATATATATATATATATATATATATATATTCAATATATATATATTATCCTACTTTTGTAGTATTAACGCATCTTGTTTATCGGAATTCTTTGAAATTATTTTGCGACAGCTTATTTTGAGATTAAGTTATATTTCAAGAGGATCATTATAGTACTTAAGATTACGTAAATTGTAGAAGTATTAAAAATAATTTTAGTAATAGATGGCATTTCACCATTGAGAGGCCTTGAAACAGATTTTTCAAAACGTGCTTATCCCCATCAATTAACGAATGTACAATAGTAATAATAATAATAATAATAATAATAATAATAATAATAATAATAATAATAGTTTGTTTAACATTTTATTGTTTCTCAGATAAATTACATACTACATACAATTTCTAATTAAAATTATGAATTCATATTGTAATTACGTATACAACACATATAGTTCTGCTTTTTTTTCTTTTTTTTTTGTAACAATTTAATTCATACAATATTGCATTTTTCCAGCATTTATACAATAACAATAAATTATATATATACAATTTTTGATTTAATGTATTTAAGCGCTGTAACTACAGCACTTGAATGCAATATTTCGATTTTTTTGTTGTTATTGATGATCTTGTTCGTGATGTGATTTCTTAGGTTGCATCCTCGAAGCTTTTTTGTTAAGCGTATCTGACGATGGCACCAGTTAGTTATGGTTTATTAGTTTGATTGCTGTGTTGGAAGTAGACTGATGTTTGATAGGTTTGATACGCAGGGACACACACACACTCACGCGATAATTTGGAATGTCATGACGCGTCGCTGAACTGGAAAACATCAGCTAATATATTGTTTCATTAAGTTCGTAAGGTGTGTAGAGTGCGGGCTCTTTTCAGGCTATTGTAGTTTGTAAGGTTCCTGTATTCAAAGGTAGTTTATTTATCATATCTGGGAAGTAGCCTTTCTTCGAGTATCCTTTCTGTACTGATTATTATATTTATATGTGATATTATTAGTTGTCAGAGTTCTTGTTATAAGGTATCTATTTCTGGTTGCCCTGTAGTTGGCATCGAAATAATGATATAGCATAGCAGCATGGTGACATAAGTGTTTTGTTGTTAGTATTTTGTGATCTGACATTGCTGTGTATATAAAGCCAGTGTTGCCTCTTTGTTCCCAAAAGATCAACTTTATAATTTTGTACTGAAATCACATTACTCTATTTAGTTTGTAGTGTGCACAGAAAGCATACCTTATTATAGCGTATATTAGTATATTTTGGCATAGTGCTTTGTATATTAGTGTTTTAGGCATTTGAGAACTATGTCTTTTAACCTGTAGACTTTTCCAATTATTGTTCGGAGTTTGTTTGGAGATGGTTTATGTGGCTATTCCAATTCATATCCGCATCGAAATAGATTTCAAGGTATCGTATTGTTTCGACCTGAGTGATGGTGGTGGTTTTATTGTTCTATGTGTTTTTCATGTTGGAGAATGGATGTTGAATGGTTATATATATATATATAACCATTCAACCATATAACCAAAGAAACATATTATTTAACATATTAAAAGAAAGACAAATACCAAATAATATCCTAAAAGCTGTCACAAGTATATATGAAAATAATCAAATACAAATAAGATTAAATCATGAGCTATCATATACAAGAGAGATAAACCAAGGGGTCCAACAGGGATGTCCCCCTCAGCAACTCTTTTTAATATCTACTTAAATGAAATAATAATAAAATGGAGTAAAAATTTACATCAAAGAATTAAACTTTCACTTACAGTTAACTTAAACACTCTCCTCTTTGCAGAGACGACCAAATAATAATAATAAATTCTGAAGATAACTTACAGAAAGCTATTTTAAATCTAAATGAGATATCCAAAGATTATGGTATGATAATATCAACGGAAAAATCAAAAACTATGGCCTTTAAAGGAAAAGGTCCAGCAAGAACTAAAATAGTATTAGATAAAAAATCTTAGAACAGGTGAATTCATTTAACTACCTAGGATGTATGATCACTTATGAAAATGAAAAAGATATAAACATAAAAATTGCAAAATATTTAAAAATAACAGGAGTAATTAACTCTATATTTAAACCAAACCTAGTTCAAAAACAAACCAGGCTAAAAGTATACAATACATTAGCCCTACCAGTCTTAATGTATGGAAGCGAAATCTGGACAATAAAACAAAAAGACAAACAAAGATTAACAACAGCAGAAATGAAGTTTATGAGAAAAACTGCAAAGTATACCCTATTTGATCACAAAAGAAACGAAGATATTACGAAAGAATTAAACCAAGAACCAGTAATTGAAAAAATTAAAAAATATAAACATAGATGATTGGAACACGTTCAAAGAATGAAAACAGAAAGATTACCAAAACAAGCCTTAAAGTACAAGCCATTAGGAAAAAGGAAACCAGGACATCCTCTTAAACGATTCAACGATGACTTCTAAGGCCAGAACAGGCCATACTAGGCCTAAATCCTTGATACGCATGATGATGATGATATATAACTGGTTGTATCAGTGGATTGTTGAATATAATTAATTTTGTCTTTTCTGAGTTCAGGTTTTTTTGAAGTTTTTGGTTAGCCAGTCTGTGAGCAGATATATATCATGCTGCATATTTGTTTGGGCTATGCTTGCATTATAATTGATGGATATTATAGCTGTATCGTCTGCATATTGGAAGATCTTGCCTTTCAGAGGTAGGTGATTAATATAGTGTATAAATGTTCAATGGAGTTGGGAAGAGAACAGCTCCCTATGGCACTCCACAGGTTACTGGTAGCTCTTTCTACTTCGGTTTGATCCGATAACTTGTGATATGTTTTCTATTTCGGGGGTAACTACCTGTGGAGAGGCCCATCTATTCCAACATTTCTAATAAGGTTTGATGTGTAAGTGTCAAATCGATAAAGACTACCATGGCAATTTTGTTTTAACTGAAACAAAATTGCCTTTACGGACTTTACGGAGGTAATTATACCGCTTCATCTAAAGCGGTATAATTACGTCCGTAAAGTCTTCCAAGAGAGATATTGTTCCCTTATTTTTCTGAAACCCGTATCGTGTTTTGGGTATAATATGAAAGTTCTCGGTATATGTTGCGAGTTTCCTTAGTACGATCCGCTCCATAATTTGATTGATAATTCGTAGTGTTGCTGTGGGTCTGTAATTACTAATTAACTTTATTTTTTCATGTTTGTATATGGGTATGATTATGGTAGTCTTTAACATACTTGGTATGTGTCCGGTTTTATATATTTTGTTTATTAATTTTAGCAGGATAGGGCCGAGGCTAGTTGCGTGTTGCTTGATATCATCAGATCTTATATACTTGCATTTTTCAAAATATAACAACTACCAGAATGTTACAATCAAACTTCTATAATAAGAACAAAAAGTTCTGAGAATCTTTTGGAAATTTCAACTGATTAAATTTCATTTATATCTATATCAGAAAGCCTTTTCACTTAATCTGAATTGTTGTTCAGAAGTAACAGAAGATTTCCAACACTGGAAAGTGAAAATACAATATCCCTGAAATTATACTTAAGAAGAAATTATAATTTTTATACATTTCTCCTTATTAGAAAAATTATCAAATAGAAACGGGCATTTGTATTTATTTTCCTCTGTTCATGCCTTTTAATGGAGTTCTATTCTCAATTATCATTCCTTTCAATTTAGTTGTATTACTTATTGTATTTTGACTTTTTAAATAAACAAATATGTCAGATTTCATTTGGGCTCATAAAAGATTCTTTGCAATTCTTGAAAACATTAATTCGTTAATGCATTTAGTTTCAATATTCTTTGCTGTGCAAGAATTATCATTAAATCTTTTCTCTTTCCTCCAAAAATTTCAGTCACTCAGAATGCAAAATATCTACTCCTATTCTCCTAAATACCGACACTGAGAAGAACGGAATAAAACAAGTAGATGTATACATTAATGCAAGCACAAAACAACTAGACTGACTTGACCCTCCTGCACACAGAAGATAAAGAGAGAGAGAGAGAGAGAGAGAGAGAGAGATATTCCAGCCCTAACCCCACTTATCTATCCTTCATTCAAGAAACACATCCTCTTTAATCAAGATACTGACAACAAAAACAGTCATATCTCTCTCCTCCAGAGAGGGTGGGTAAACTCTGAGGTATACGAACGATCCCTTATTCCTCACACAAGAAGGATAACCACTCAGGCAAAAAAACACATCTTTCCACTCCTCTCCATTCCACAATCTCCTACTTTAATCACGTTTATAACATTGAAAAACATTCATCCAACATTCATTCGCAAGAATTCATTCTGTAAAATCCAAAACTCATCGTTGAGTGTATTGTAAAGATAAACCTTCACATGTAATGACTTCTTAATAGAAATTAAAGAAAATTCATTCTACATGTAACTGAGTAATACATTAGATATACAAATAACAAACAATTAATGTCATCAGGATATTTATTTAATTATTATTATATATTTGAGTATTCTTCAGGCAAAAAGTTTAGTGATTTGTATTCCCTTGATGAAAATAATTAATGGAATCATTATATTTAAAACAAAATAACCAATAATGCTAAATAGACAGCCAGACATGATATTCTACAAGATAGACAGTGATATGCGTTTCTCAAGTTATTTGGCGTATACCACAGTCATACACAACAGTGAAAACTTCTGTTAAGTCAACTTTGGAGGTTACACACACGCTCATACATGTACGAATGTATACATACTAAGAGTTGCTATGTTATGAAGTGCCTTTCTTCCAACTCACTTTTGTACTGGACCTTTTTCTTCTCTTGCCCAGAAAACCCAGAAAACTGTACTCTTGAAATAAATAAAAATATTTGTAAACAATAATGATAGTCATATCATTTAAGTAAATTGAAATATTTATTTTTATTTATTGATAAATTTTAAGAAAAGCATTACTAACTTGCAAATAGAAGAAATGTCAACAGGAAAAAAGCTGCATCATTCCATATTGTTATCATTTTTGTTAGTAGTAGTAGAAATTAGAAAATATTTGAAATAGAAAATATCTTGAAAAGAATAGTGAATGAAAAAATATCTAGAAAGAGCCGAAATCTAGAAAAAACCGAAAGGATAATCTTATCGCCATGCCTCTTCAATATTTTTAAAGGATCTATCCAAATTACAGCTATACATTCACATCAACCAGTACGCAGATAACACACTACTCATAACCATTCACAAAGACCCATCACTAGGCTTACAGGACTTCAACACAATAACTGATTGGCTCATGCGTAATTCTTTCGTAATAATTAGCAACAAATCTCAACTCGTGGTATTCAGAATCTCTGGAATGGCTACATATCTCTCACTTATATTTGACACACTGAAATATCATATCCCACATCACCCAAGGAGAACAAAAACTTCTCCTCGCCCAACAACTCCGAAAGTTACAAACCTCAAATTAGGCTTGTGCGTTGATTACAATATGTGATGAAAAGCACATATTACCTGTATACAAAAATGCGAATATTACTCTTTAAAATGCACTACTCAATACATATTACCTTCAAATACTAGGAAAATCATACTGAGGTATGGTATAGCTTGCTATAGTTCTGCACCGCAATACTTAATGAAAAAAGAACTAGCCCATTACAAAACAGGCTGATGGCAACAACAGTTCTTTAGTGTCAAAATAGCATCCCTCTTTAGCATCCATCAACATATGCCAGCAATCGACTTCTGGCGATAATAACATATCTTAGATATTACAGTTTACAGTGTCAACATGCCACACCGTATACATAAGTGTACTAATACTCTTTATGATTATGCCATAATTAATTATTAATACTTATGTTAATGTATGAACTTTAAAAAAATGTAAAGGTATTTAAGAGTAAATCTGTTGGGACCGGGCCCTCGAAAAAAAAAAAATCAGCTAACGCCTTTTCATTCCCGTATATAGGGAGTAGGCGAGGCGACTTTTAAAAATAAGAATCTTTTAACTAATTTTATAATTAATATCTGATTTATTTCGAACTGATTAATTTTTGTTATTGAAAATTTTATCAAATCATTCTTATTGCAATTGCTTTTACATTATTTGATACGGTTTAGTACTTTTCTTACAAGTATTGTTACAATTCATATTTACTTTTGTGTGTTGCAGTCTTTTTTTACTATTTTGCATTATTCATTTACTTTTATATTATTCGACATTTCTTATTTATAATCTTATTGTTTTTCATACTAAAGTTACCTTTACAACACAATTCTATTTTTTATTATACCTCTGACAAATATTGGAATTTGAATATTATTGAAAAAATACCCGTGGAATCTTGTTTAAAGACAGGAACTTTAACACAAGGAGGAGCAAGTACTTCTGCTGACACATCTTCTCGTATGATTGGAGAAGATATGGAATTGCAAACTGTGATTTCTTCAAAAGCTAATATTAAAGAACAAGAGTCATCTAAGAACAGACCAAAACGGAAATACCATGAAAGTTATTTAAATTATGGATTTACGTGTATTGGCAATACACATGCTCCTGATGTTTTATGTAATAAAATACTAGTAAACAGTTCGTTGGCTCCAGCTAAATTTCGTAGGCACTTCGAAACGGAACACACTGATTACAAAGGAAAAGATATACATTTTTTTAACAGACAATGTAACTCGCTAGAAAAATCTAAACTTCAAATGGCTACAATTGCTTCAACTGAAAATGCAACAGAGGCGTCTTTTCGCGTGAGCTACCGCATTGCACTTCATGGTGAAGCTCATACATTTGGTGAAGCTCATACAATTGGTATTTGTACAGATGGTGCTCAAGCAATGGAAGGAAAGGTGAAGGGAGTTGTATCCTGCAAGTAGCTACAAGAGCCACCAAAAGTCATTGTGTTTTGCATAGACAAGCACCAGTAACAAAAAGAATTCGTACATATTTAAAAACTATTTTGGATGAAGCCGAAAAACTGATCAACTATGTAAAATCTCGACCACTTCAATCCAGATTATTTAAAATTTTGTGCGATGAAATGGGTAGTGCACATAATGCAATTTTATTACAACTGAAGTGAGATGGTTATCCAGAGGAAAAGCATTATTGAGGCTTTTTGAACTTCGTAGTGAGTTAATAGTCTTCTTGATGTCACATAATTTAGGACAAAATTTTATTGAATTATTAAGAAATTCTTCATGATTGATGAGTCGCGTATCTGGCAGATATTTGTACAAAGTGCAATGAAATTAACTTATCATTTCAAGGAAAGAATATTACAAATTTTTAATACAAGAGATAAAATTGCATCTTTTGATAGGAAGTTGCAATTCTGGATTTCTACAGTTGAACAGAATAATATTGATTGTTTTCCCACCTTGCATGAATTTTGACTGAAATAAATTCTAAAGTAAATGAAGTATCTACCCTAATTTTAGAACACTTGCATCATTTGCAATCAACCCTTTTGCGATATTTTCCAAAATCCAGTGAGGACAATTCCTGGGTTCTGAATCCATTTACAGTGACAGCTAAGCCAGCAGGCTTCAGCGCAAGTGACTATGAAAATCTAATTGACTTAATTAGTGACTCTGATTTAAAACAAAAATGCAAAGAACTGCCAATAAATGATTTCTGGACAAGTGTGTCAAAACTAGCTATCTGTTTTACTTCCTTTTACAACGATATATTTATGCAAGGCAGGATTTTCATAATATGCTGCAACCAAATCAAAGTCCAGAAACAGATTCGAACGCTACACCAAATATGAGAATTTAACTTTCTAATATTGTGCCTGTTATCAAAAGAATATGTAATTCAAAGACCCAAAAACATCGGAGTCATTAAGAAATTAATTTGCAATTAATGTGTTTTGTTTTTACTAATTAACATTTGACAATAAATGATTGTTTTTTCTTAACGCTTAGATTTACTCATTTTATTGATATTTACCTAACCTACAAAACCAGCAAACAGGAGAAAAAGTCTGCATTCACTCGTAAGTACTTATAATAATATTATAAAGTTTTGGTGATCAGAATGGGATATGTCAATGAAAATCAGCACAAATTAATTTAACGATGGTTTAATTGATTTTTAATTAATTAATAATTAATTATCAAGCATTAATAATTATCAATTATTAATTATCAATAAAATAAGCTAAAATACCAATTAATTAATACATTACAAAATAACCACGCTGTTCTGTGAACATTTCAGGATTTGTGAAGTGTTCCTTCGTAGAAAAAGTTTGAGAAACCCTGGTCAAACCCTGGTCTAGTCAAACATGCCATGAGGCATCAGTGTTGTCAGCAGCAGAATCATCATCATGAAATTCCATCTACCTAAATTTTCAGGACAAAGTTAATGATATTCAAAAACAAACCAGCCAGAGAGTTTGCACTAATTATCTTGTAATATGACATCCGAACTCCTGCTTCAGTAAAACAAAAGTTACTCAAGTTAAACACAATGCAATATCTAGAAATATATCTCTGAAAGGAGTAGCTATATTAAACTGGTTACAAATCAAATATATGATATGATGTCAAGCAAACAGATTAAGGAAGCTCCTACAGAATAAAATCAAATAACCAATAGTATGTGCATTTTTCACAGCCTGTTAACGAAACATATTATCATTATAGTATAAAATTGATAAAAATATGACTCTAATATCGTGTATCAAATAACAAAATTTATTCAACTATTTATTCATCACATATGCAACAATCACTGTGAAAGGCTCAGCAGGAGTTTCTATATTCCAAAAGTATTAAACATACAATCATTTGAAAAGAGAAATCTTTCAAACTACACCGTGCTCAAACATAGCCTTTATGGCATACACTGAAAGAGATAGTAGAATATTTAGTCTGAATTTCCTAAAGGTCAAATTAAATGTATTATATAAGATCTAAGGCTTCAGGCTTCCCAGTTCAATGTAGAATCACATTCCTCTATGACTTGTGTGTAATGGGTAACAAAATAACTGAAGAATGTTTTCCTCAAATAAGTTCAACCCAAGAGTCCAGGATGCACGCTAATAATACCTCATTCCTGAGCCAGAGATTAGATCATAAAAATGAGAAAATCGTTTATTTATTGAACATAATATATAAGTAGCAATAATTTAATGATGAGTTTGAATAAGAGAGATTAGAATTTTACCTAAAATTTCTTTGCACATATATGCAGCAAATGTAATGTAATGTAGCTTCGTATTAGTCCACATGTATAATAATTTTTTATTTTATTGGGGAACAGTGTTTCTCTCTTTGCTAATTTTCACATTAATTAAGATTGTGAACACTTTTATGCTGCATGTTCGCGTTCCAACACAGTAATGGATATGACACAACTGACTTTGTAATTACCTGGTAAGGAAGGATTGGTTTGGTTCAAAACTGCAACTTAAATAATAAAATAAGACTACGGGACCTTGAGAACTAACTAAGGCTATAAAAATATGTATTATATCTGTTAAATGCATGTATCTCTGCCGTTTTTCCAGATTCCTAGAACTTCCTTATCAGAATTATAAGAATATAACCTTTCGCAACGGAATTGCCTTGGTTATGCGCTACTTCAAAGACACGGACGCTGCCAAAGAACCCTCATGTTTGTCTTTTATTAGTATTTTGAATAAGAGTACTCATTTAAGAAAACTCTTCTGAAATGAGGTCCTCATTATTGAAAATTCAATTGAAGGTGTAAATTCAATTATTTGGCTCTCAGGTAATGACATAAATCTGAGGTAAATTTACCAATGAGGTAAATTTTCTTTACCTTGTTGACTCTGAGTTAAAGAAATTATTTATTTCTGTAATCATTGTAAAAGTTTTACATGTCCTGTACATGTTCCATGTCAGGACTTCTCATCCAAAGGGTATTGCCGATACTCCGTATCGACGATGATGAATCTAAGGTTTAAGGAAAATATTGGCCAAGCATCGAAGATTTCTACGAAATATTGTCGAGGAATGATTTCTAAATTAGATTAATGGGGAGATATTACTGATTTTCTGCTGTTCCGATCACAGTGTCATTTGAAATCAACCTCAGAATTTTTTTGGAAGTAAAACATACAGAAACTAATGCTGTAAAATATCCACATCTTGGCTCACTGCATTAGTAATATAATGTCCCTTGTAATGTTAGCAAAAATGTATTAACTTGTAACATCTCATTTATGCAGAATCAGCATAATACTTTACAGAGAAAAGGAATATAATTTCTGTCATTAAGTAGACATGCTTAATATCATTCCCATTTCTCTACTCAGAAATTAGGCGATCTCCTATCATTTCCATGTATGGTGCAAATCCCAAACAATAATGTTATCATGAAAAATAATACAGTCAGGACATTCAAACGTTATTAAATATGGTTTATCTGCACGATAATGAAAAAGATAAATTTATCTTTTTATCTACACGATAGGAGTGTAAAGTAGGAAACTCGTAAACATCACTTTCGCTTCTTTGGTTCCAGGACCACGAGGTGGGAAGCATCGAACATTAAATTCATTTTTATTTTATCTTTATTAATATAATTCTGTAAATACGGTTCTAGTAGTATCAATATAACAAAGCTCGCAAAGACTGCAGTAAAGTCATTTGAAGAAATGAATATATAAAACACTGTTCGGGATTTCTCTAAATACCACATGTATCTCAGCATGTGGTTTTTTCAATTGAAAGCATTACAGATTGCAGGAAACACTGCAGGGCCAAACAGTTGTGGAAAAAGTGTGCACGTTATAAAGAAGAAACGAATTCTGTTTTACATGTATTACAAACAAAATAAAGTTTGCATTCAATTCACATGATAACTATTTATAGAATGCTGTAGGTATTCTTCTGTTTCGTCTCACAAGATGCAACCTGTACAGACAGCCACAGCAGTTCAAAATACCTGACAGCTGAAAGAAATAGAATGAGTATTTCCTGAATTTTTAGTTCTAATGCTGGTGCTCTTTTTGAACTTTTATTATTTCTTTCAATTATGTTCTTCATTCTAAAAAATTCGTTTGAGAAACAGAAATATAAATTCAGAAATATAAATAAGTACAAGCACAATACGATAAATAAAACACTCGTTTGACATACATTTTCTCACATAAATAGTAGCAGTGATCATTTTCTTTAATGTCATTTTCTTCTATATCACTAATAGCATTCTTTATTTTAGATTTGAGAAAATATTCCATTGCCGATCTTGATTTGAGAGAATACCACATCATAGAATGGTTTCGTTAAACTTAGGAGCTCGTTATGATGCAATGAGATTAATGGCACTACATTATATTATTGTGTCATTTAGTAAGTTGTGCATATTATAAGAATATTCGTGTGTGCTATTCTCTTCTATTACCTAACAGAATTTACTATTCATTTAGAACAAATGAAGTGATAACAGGTGTCCATTATGTTTGTCCTTGTGGATACAAGATTATACCCAGACTGATAATAACAGATTTATTAAAATAAAATAAAAATCCAAAAAGCATAACAGGCGAATATAAAACTCTATTATAAAATAAAATCGATATATAACACTCTATATTGACCAGTATTCAAATTTTGTTTTCCGAAATTATTTTCAATGTACTGTGTGTGTGTGTGTGTGTGTGTGTGTGTGTGTGTGTGTGTGTGTGTGTGTGTGTGTGTGTGTGTGTGTGTGTGTGTGTGTGTGTGTGTGTGTGTGTGTGTGTGTGTGTGTGTGTGTGTGTGTGTGTGTGTGTGTGTGTGTGTGTGTGTGTGTGTGTGTGTGTGTGTGTGTGTGTGTGTGTGTGTGTGTGTGTGTGTGTGTGTGTGTGTGTGTGTGTGTGTGTGTGTGTGTGTGTGTGTGTGTGTGTGTGTGGAATTATTATAGCCAACAAAATGATCAGGGTCAATATTTTGTGTTAGCTAACTGCATGTCTTTTTCACCCTTGTATTAGACAGCTTATTCACTTCTGTTATTAAGTCCTTATAAAAGTTCTATGCATCTTAGGCACTAGTGTCAGCACAATGCTTTTCTCTCATCTAAAGGATGCTATTTTTCATTGTTATTCTGGCTACACTATGTGGCCTTGCAAAGGATATGTTTTGTTTTCTTTGCTTTGATATACGAAGAGCTATTACTTTTAATAGTTCTTCGAAAACATGGACAGCGATCCATATTCTTTCAATATGCGCAATTTACTAAATGATACTGATACTACAGAATGTTTCGAAAATATCGAAAATTTCAACAACAACGACAAATGCTGTTGTAGTTATTTATCAAAGTAATCCAAACAGTGTCCAGAAAATACAACCGCCGCTAGCTTAGATCTTAAGATAGCAAATTAATAAATAAACTCTTTGAAACTGTACCTATACCGAACATAATAAAGACTATATACCAATTAAAGTTATATACAAAGAACGGAAAAATTAATATTCTATCATACGTCTATATATTTGCACTTCGAAACTATAATTATGGAACAAGTCGTTCGTGCAAACTAAATACATATCATGAATATTTTTCCATAACCATATTCAGAAGAACAAAATACATCTCTTTTCAAAGACTTTACAGACCTAATCAATGTCACTTTCTCACATTGGCACATTCATCTTTATTGACCTCTCTAAATCATTTGATACACTCACACATGAAGCTCTTCCAGGGAAGCAAAACATATTGGTATATGTTGGCCAATAAACACAGGTTTTAGAAATTACCTTCAAAACAGAAAACAAATCACATGCATCGATTCAACCTGTTAAGACAATTACCAGTAACCCATGTAGCTCTTCTTTCTCCTCTTCTTATCTAGGTCTATATGCATTGTATTAACCAGATACCCATCAAGATACACAAGTTTCCTGTATGTAAGTGATACAGCTATGATATCCATTCCTGATAATGTAAATGCTCCATAAATAATGATATCAAGCAGGTCACCAACTGGTTCATCGCAATCTTTATCCACCTGAATTCTGATTAACTCTGACCACACCAAATTAATTATACCCTCTGAGAATCCTAGTGAGCCAACCCAGTTGACAAAAGTGCATAACTATCTGACATCCATAACTAATTGACAATCAGTACATAACTCTTCGTTCTTCTACACAAAGGTACATACATCAGCAAACCTATCACCATTACTCAAACCGAATAATATCTTAATATCTATCCCAGTTCATATCTTAATGCAGATATGAACAGGAACTCGAATAATGGATTGATTTGAAAAAAGTAAGAGCCGCGTAATTTTATACATAAAACGAAGTAATGGTATAACTGAGGTATAGCGCAATATTAATTATGTATTAGTTATTAAAAATATTGATATATGATTAGAATAAGAATTTCCCATATCTTAGATATAAAGAGGCAGTCGTTCCCATTTAAGTTTGGAAGGTGAAGTAGAGTCTCAGCACTTCAGATAAGAAAAAACAAATATATACTGTATATATCAATTCACTTCTGGATGAAGGTCTCTTTCCAGGATTACTCAGAGGTGTCTTCAATAGCTCTCATTTCCCATGGCACATGCAAATCTGATGACATCATCAATCCACTGTGATTTAGAGGCGTCGTGGTCCTTTTTCCTCTCATGGAATCCAATCCAATACTTCTCTTGTCTATCGTTGATCAGTATATACTTCGAGCAGTATGCCCAGCCCATTGCCACTTCACTCTTACTATGATGTCAGAGACTTTCGTTCGATATCTAATCAACGTATTCCTTTTGTGATCCAGACTTCTGATACCAAGCATACTTCTTTTCATAATAAATTATGTTGTTCTTATTTTTTGAATTTCCTTTGAATTTAGTGTCCATTTTTCACAGCCATGTCAATATAGGAAGAATACATTGGTTTAAAGTATTTCTATTCTGGCATAATGGTAGTTGGCGTTTGAATATTGAATGTAATTTTCCAAATGATTTCCACCCAAGCATCGTGCGTCTTTTAATTTCGTCCATGATATTTTGTCCCATTGATACCTGTTGTCCTAAGTATATGTACTGATCTACTTGTTTAACTTCTTTGTTATTGATTTTTATTAATTTTGGTTGGACATAGCTATTGAACATAACTTGGGTCTTCTTTAGGTTTATCTTTAGGTCAAGCTGTTTTCTAGCAATTTGGAGTTCAAGGATACTAGTCTTGTCCTGTAATTCATGCGCAGTTGAAGTAAGAATAACTGTGCCATATCTAAAGTGTAAATGGCTAATATATCTTCCATTTATCTTCAGACTTTCACTTCCCAATCAAGAAGTTTGAATATTTCTTCGAGGCACGCTGTAAATAATTTTGGAGATATTGTGTCACACTGTCTTATACCTCTCTGTACTCCCACAGTAGAGATGTTTCCATTGAAATGAATTGTTGCTGTGGCATTAGTGTATGCTGATTTGATGGTCCTGATGTATGGCTCCTCTACGTGTTGATTTCCTAATGCTTTAAACATTGCACAAGTTTTTACTGAATTAAAGGCTTTCTTGTAGTCAATAAAACTAAGACATAATGGTAACTGATATTAATTATACTGTTGAATAATCTGTTGTACAACTTGAATATTGTTCATTGTACTGAAGCCACTTCGAAAGCCCACGTGTTCTTTTGGTTGTGCCAGGTCTAGGGTCGTTGAAAGCCTATGAGCTAAGACATGTAAACACTTTGTAAACTACCGATAGTAAACTGATGGATAGTTCATCGAGTCTTCCACTTCACCTTTTTATGTATCAGAATTAGGGTAGCCTCCTTTCATGTTCTTGCTACATCATTTTTCTTCAGACATGAGAACTGGTTTTGCTAAGATTTTGCAGATCATTTCTCCACTTGCTTTTTGAAGTTCAGCTATTTTTTTTTATTTTGAGCTATATTTTTGAAATTAATAGTGAATATTGGTTTTAAAAATTAAATGTAAACATTAATTTACTACACCAATAATTTCCCATGGGAACAAAGAATGAATAATTTTAGGATATGTGTCATCAATATCTTGTGAATGCTAATCACTTATTCATGTGTAAGTATTTCAGAAACATCCAAAGTTGCGAAAATGCTACCTTTTGAACAATACCGCAATTTACGGATGTGACTCATGTCATCTTCATGAAAGACCCCTTTGAAGAAAACCGCTCGCTGGGGGATATTGCTCATGACGATAACATAGCATCTACGGGTTGAAATCTAAAGCATGAAGTACTGAAATATTTCAGGTTACAGCATTTTCATAAATTTTGTTCTTTGTGTGTTTGTGTTGTGATGTGGATATAAAATTCAACTATTTTGGAATATATATATTTTTTGGAATATTCGTATTTAGAAGAGCCATTCTGGACAGCTGTAAGTAATTTTAAATTATCATTAGAATTTATAGAATACATACAAAAGGTTTTGTAATCGATTTAACTGTCCGATTATTTTAATTTATTTATTTTAAATACTGTAGAGACATCAGCATATAATTAAATTATTCAGAAAAGCATAGTACCAAGATGTTCGCATTCTGGAAAGAAATGTAAGTTAATTTTTTTTTTAACTTAAACATAACAATTGATAATTGTAATTTCAATAATCAATGCTCGTATGTTTCGGTAAGCGTAATTCTAATACTGAATAGTTTTTTTTTTTTTTTTTTACGTAAGAATAATCATAGGGTACATATTAGAGTATCAACATGGATACATTAACGTGTTTTCATGTCTAAAGTGTATGTGTGTTTGAGGGACACCAGCGTATAATTAAATTATTCAGAAAAGCTCGAAACACAGCCGCCACTAGACTCTATTCTACTCTAAGAATTCTCACCCTTTAACTAGAAAGAAAGAATACTCCAAATTGTATTGGAAAATTAGTACATCCATCTATAGAAGATAAAAATTGTATATTTGAGTGACATTACGCTATAATTAAATTATTCAGAAAACCTCGAAATAGTGCCGCCATCACGACTCTACTCTACTCTAAGAATTTCCAGCCTTTAACAGGAAAGCAATACCCCATAATGTATTGGAAATTAGTACAGTCGTCTATAGACAACCAAACAAAAAATGATGGATGTGTGTCACCCTGGGAAAATTCCAAGATATTTTATCTCAAAAACATCGCCCACAATTAAATAGCCAAACCAAAATACCATGTGATATCACAGAGAGACATATGTTTCCCAGCAATTTCCAAACACATAACGTCACGATTCTTATCTCTAAATATCACCAAACACACTACGTGATGTCCCCGACAGACAACGGCCCAGCGAAATTCCAAACTCTGTAACAACAAACATTCACGTCACGATTCTTTAGCTTATCTTGATCTTGATCTGGTCAGAAGTGTCCCACCAATCACAACACGATTCCTTATCCACTAATATATCCCCCTTTTCATTCAAAACAATAATGTCACTTATTTACAACTAACAAATGATGTCACTTATCTACATCTCATATCAACAAGCATTCACGTCACGATTCCTTATCTTATCTTGATCTTGATCTTGTCAGAAGTGTCCCACCAATCACAACACTATTCCTTAACCACTAATATCATTCTTTCCATTCAAAACAATAACGATTGTTATTGTTTTGAATGGAAAGAATGATAATAAACAATAAACAATTCAAAACACTTATTTTTACAACTAACAAATGATGCACTTATCTACATCTCATAACAACACACACCCATGTCACGATTCCTTATCTTATCTTGATGTTGATCTTGTCAGAAGTGCACCACCAATCACAACATGAATCCTTATCTCTACCACCAGCCATAATGCCATATGCAAACCAAAATACAAGAACTGAATGCATTGACAAATATGCCCACAGGGAAATTCCGAACATTCCAATCTCATGGCGTCACGCCCACAATGACGTCATCAAATCAACAACCAGTCATGTCATGATTCTTTATCTTATCTTGATCATGATCTTGTCAGAAGTGACCGCTATACTACTCTCTCCCAATATGGACTGAGTCACCATGAGAGTAGTAGACCCAAAACCTCCCACAATTGAAGAGTGCTTCACCCTGCAGTGGGTAGAAACATAGCCATTTACTACTGCTACCATGAAATCTTGTAAGGATTCATCCTTGGCGACCGCAATCATTCACATCATATGTCCTACCTTCTGCTGAATTCATTCATACCATCTGCACTCACAACCCTCAAAGTCAAGCCCTTCCAGTCACGCATCACTCTATGAGAGCAAAGTCTAGCTCTCACGCTTTCCTTGACTGTAGCCTGTCTGCTACGGTCTGAATTCTACACATTTTCCAACTCTCATGATAAGAATATTGGTAACCTGTCATATTTTCCTTATTTTTGTATATTAGTATTCTCGTTAAACACTGCAATTATCTTCTGACTTAATAGCTATTTTTATATATGACCGCTGAACTTCAATTTCATATCTATTACGACTACAAGTTCCCTAGCATGGGCAGTTTCTTCTAGTGCAAACTCACCAATGTAATACGCCATTGGATATATTATTACACCAATGGTAAACTTTAAATTCACCAGCATTAAACTGAAAGCCATTTTCACATGCCCACAATTTCCGCTTATTCAAATTATTCTTCAAGTACTGCGGATCAGCTGAATTTTGATTACTCTGCCAAATTTGCGTCATCAGCAAATAGTTATATCACCTGTTAAAACCCGTCCCATATCATTAATGTAAAGACTGAATAAAAATAGATGAAGTTCAGATCCTTGTGATTCAGAACTTGGTCTTCCCTTGGTAAACCCATACTATTCATTGAAATTATAGATTCTTGGTCAACTCTTTTCTGCATCGATTAGTACGTCAATAGATAGACATATTGCGCCGTCCTTGTCCAATGGGATTACCATATGTTCCATGTGTTCAGACTCAAATTGGTGTATGGTAATAAATACATATGCTAATCGAATGTCAGTTAAGCTGAACACTCTATTAGCATACGTATTTATATCCCATCAATTGCTGTTACTGAATTCGTATTCAGTTTATGCAACAGCTTTAATACCTCCTCCTTATACACCCGATTTTCTTCCTCCAGTATATAGACAGCTCAGAGTTGAATGTTCTATACAACAGTTTGGCAATTCTTCGAAAACACTATTCACCGAATAACAGTTATTCAAAAAGCAGTCAATCTAAAACAAATCTTGTTTTAATGGAAAACAGAATTTGTTAAACATCAGCAAAAAACGCACTCCATATTTGAACATTCTATTTTGCATTTGCATCCGCATGCCATCCTCATTGATAGAGTTATTCTTTCACATTGATTCTTTCTTTTGCTTACAACATCATGATAGAATTTTTCTAATTTGGCTTTAGATAGCACAATCAGTTTCTTTTCATCTGACACTTTACTTTCCGAACAACTGTTGAAACTCTTCTCGCCAACTTTATAATTTTTGTAACTCATCATCCTTATGCGCACGATATTCCTCTACATCAATTTTTTAAAGAATCTCTTGCTTAATACGAATACAAATCCCTTACACTCCCACCCTTTTTGCTCTTCTGAGACAGATTCGGATGTTGCATCATTGATGGATTTTCTTTAAATACTCCAACAGCTACGTGTATGTATTTATATATGATAGTGAAGTGGGGCGCAGTGTTCTATTATGTTTTTATTATTTATTTTTATCACTTTATGTCTAATATTTATCTACTAATTCAAGCAATTTATAGAATAATTCAAACAACTGTCTTCATATAAACAAAATGCGGTTACTCTCCAAGAAAAAAATGGAAACATAATGTCCTACAGATTTCACCAAACGTTTGCGCTATAACTTTCAGAAAACATGACTAGACCAACATATATCCGTATACATTAGAACCTCAGTTGTCGAATGAGTCTCATCTCGAACAAATCGATTCCTGAACCTATTTTCCGAACAAAAAACGCACCAGTTTCCGAACAGAATCTCGGTTCCCGAACACGCAAACCCCGCGGACTGAGAGTCCGGCGGGAGAGCGTCTGTTACGCCGCAGCCTCCACGCAGTGCAGACACCTGCTCGAATTTGCAGTACCTTATCTTGCTATTCTTTGTGTTTTTTTTGTTTTTTTTTTTATAAATTATTATTACATAAGCCGCCATGGGACCGAAGAAGGATAGTGATAGTAACAAGCGAAAAGAAAAGTTGTTAGAACCACGATAGAGGTGAAAAAAGAAATCACATTCAAACCTGAAAATGACTTTCTTGTCTTGGATCTTGCTATGCAGTTTGGTATGGCGAAATCAACAATCTTTACAATATTTAAAAGAGTCGATCAATTTTTGTCTATATTTTATCTATCATATTTATTCTTTTTTGTAGGATTTTATGTATTTTCATTCTTTTTATATAGATTTTACGCATGAAGTACTGTTATAAAGGTTTAAATAAGCATTCATCTGAAGTTCGGGAACGGATTAATCCATTTTGCATTAATTCTTATGGGAAAATGTTTTCGGTTTTCAAACAAATTGGTTTCCGAACAACCTTTAGGAACGAATTATGTTCGACAACGTAGGTTCCACTGTATAAGGAAAGAAACTGACGAATGTAATATTCGATTTGCTTATGGTATTTTGCATCTTCTCAAAAGACTCGATTCAAGTATTGAAGCTTCCAGACGAATTGAACAACACAAGAAAATTAAAATAAATTCACAAAAAAAAATGCTGACTAATCAGCACAGAAATTCCTGTCCTGTTTGATAGGAACAACTATGAATACGTGCGGAGTATACTTATTTAGAACAAACTCGATAATATTCTTCACAGGTAGACAAGACAGTGATAATTACTGGAAATGGGGCCCGTGGATACAGGCTAACTTTCCCATCTATTTCTTGAATGGATACTACTGTATTCCGTTATATTTCTCATAATGATAGAGAGAGTGTCCAAATTGGGTCTTTGATCAAAAAAAGATTAAATATGGCAAAGAGCAGTGAAGGGAAGTATTTCTTGAATTAACTAAAAAGCATAGACGGGAAACATTTGAACATGATGCACGCTACAAAAATGTTTCATGCTCTTCAATTTGCCACGACTACACTGGAACTGTGCTGATCTCGTAGCCAGGATAACACGTGACAAAAGCTATAAATAGCTTTTACTAGAGTTTGGATTTCCCGAGAGAGTATTGATCCAGTTGAACACACAGAATGAAGGGGAAAAGTTAAACAATTGGAAAAACAGGAAACAATTGAATGAGGATGGACCATTGAGAAAGAAAGAGAGAGAGAGAGAGAGGAGTGGAGAAAAACTGGTTAGACTTTGATCAAGCTGGTAGTAACGGCACAAGTAATATTTCAGTTCCTCTACATATCAAATAATATATCAGGGATGAATCACTGACATCGTTATAACTTAACACGTATAACTTACAGGATAATATTGTAAGAGGAGACAAAAAAGTTATTCAAATTTTGGTTTACCACTTGATTATATTGTCTATAACTTAGTTCCTGTTATTTAAGTTTACTGAAAACTTACAAACAACATTTGGTAAGAATATAAATGATTCGATGAATTATGAGAAGAAATCCATCGAAATTATCCATTCATTCTTTGCAGTGAATTGTCTACCGATGAACATGCGATGAAATTGCATGAACCCTTGTGGTGTAGGTTTCCAAAGTGTGATTTCTTTTATAACTTTATAGCTTTCTTTTATCTCTACAAGCATAACCTTTTGTAAGGTTGATTTAAATGATAATACATTCGTTATTTTTAATTAATCGCCCCATAGAACATTTCTAGAAGAAAAGAGAACTACAAGAGTATAGCGACACTTTTTTTAGCAGATCTGTGTATATAAGTAAGAATGAAACCTTGGTGACTTCATTTGCACCTAACGAGCCAGTTCCCTTTCCTCTACCTCGTGTAGTTAAAAGTTTGGAAAAGAAAAACCCTTGCTTAGTACACTTCGTACTTAGTGAACTTGTTGCGCTATTAAGCAATTCAAAAACTAATATAACATTAATTCAATTCCTTCATATAATTTAATACAACAAATCTTAAAGTAATGCCGAAACAATTCAAAACGACTTACTTAAAAAGGCCTAGAATGTAAGCTTCTTCAAGGCTATAATCGTTCGGAACAGACAGTTCATACACGTGGGAGAAATACTACGTCTTTTGACTCGCGGATCACGATTGGCAGAACTGTTTTTATCAGTTTATTTACTGCATCTTTAATCATTAATTCCAACTGTTCGAACATTTGTATCAAAGAAGACCTTTTCCAATGACCGTACTGTTGTTAAACTGATATTCATTATTGAGTTTGTCATGTTCATTCCATTTGCAGATATGGAGTCAAAAATCGAAACATTAACAAAAACACACGTAAAGCGTCTCCTCCATTGCGGTTTATGCTCTCTGTAACCCCATATGGATATGGACAAGAAAATATATAGTGATCACAGTCTTCGGATCTCTTCTTTAAAATAAAATTATTAAAAACAATTATGTGCTCTAAAAGAAGCACATAATTGTTTTTAATATACTCCCACATACTCCATTTTTTTTTTTTTGAATCCCGGCTCTGTGCCGTACATATCAATCCACTTTCTTCAGTAAATGCTTCAATAGCTGTTTAGAAACTAATGACTGAGCTGTTTAAACCAAGGTAGAATATGTTTCCCCCTGCACATCAGCAGGGGGAAACATATTCTACCTTGAACATAAGGAATATGTTCAAGATGGAAACTGGTTTCTTTCGAAGCAATTATTAAAGTGTTACGATTACAATATAACATATATACTTTGAACTTTTTACCCAATGAAGCCAATAGCGTTAGTAGATCCAAAGTCATAACACTATAGATTTGTAACAAAATTAATCCATTTAATAACCAATCCTTTTTCAATGAGGTGTGTGTGAGTTTTTCAAAGAATTTTTTTCTTACAATGATATATTGTCATATCATTAATTATCTTTACTCGTATATATAGTAAAAGATATGTCAGAATATATTCTTAAGGACTTTGTAATAATTATTACAATGAAATTAATCTGCAACAAATCCACCAGAACAGTAAAAATTAACTTTGTATCTCGTTTTATAATTATATTCATTTTTTTATCCACCCGGTAAGTTAAATGCAGAAGGGTAAGCCTTCATATCCAAGGTTTAAACAATTCTGGAGAGTTTGAAATGATTCCAAGAGTTCGAATATAAAGCTTGAAATGATTCCAAGAGTTCGAATATAAAGCTTGAAATGATTCCAAGACGAAGTCGGAATCATTCAAGCTTTATAATCGTAAGTTGCTTAGCTCAGTCATTAGTTTCTAAACAACTATTGAAGCATTTACTGAAGAAAGTGGATTGATATGTACGGCACAGAGCCGGGATTCAAAAAAAAAAAAAATGGAGTATGTGAGAATTTGCATGAGCCAGCATTCCTTAAGGAACATTCGATATTCCTTGGTGTTCGCGTTGCTGAAAGCGGAACTGAATAAACCGGCTAAATCACTGTGCATTCCATGTCTTTGATTTTACACTGCAGGTGAGAGAGTAAAATAAAAGCTACTAGATATTTTTTATTATTGCGGTTGGTCTTGACTGTGGTTCATTATTTCTAACCTCTGTGACTCTTCTATATCCTTCTTTTAATTTTCACCACCATATTTGCATTATATTTCATTTCATTTCATTCAGCCTACTTCGATACTATGAGTTGACTTAATTTGGAGGTGGTCTTACGTAGTGTAAGACCACCTCCAAACTCATTTAGAGGCCTGAAGTGGTTTGAAAAATTTAAATGTTTGGTATCTAGAGGCGGGGTTTATATTTTTCAATTATATTTGATAAAAATGGGAAAACTGAAATCCTTATCCCACCCACACTACAAACCCTCTATACTCGTAGGTTCACTAATAATCTTTCGTTGCCAAACCAAATTCGAACCAAATAAAAAAATAAATAATTGATATCCCGTAGAATTGTAATTTATGTCACGTTTTTGTGACAAGGATGAACTAGTATAGTGTTTTCACGTGTTAATGCATAAACACATTAGTACGTAGAGCATAACGAACAGTATACAAAAGTAGTCAGTTGCAAACAATATAAATATAGCTGCACGAAGATATATGTACATAGCCAATTCGTTGTTATGATATTAAATTATTTATGAATGTTCACATTTATTTTAAACAAACTTCCAGTATTCTTATAGAACTTTATGAAAGCACATCATTTGAAATGTTATGAAATGAATTTGCATGTTTTTCATAAAAAATGAATGCAAAGTTTCTGATGATACTGTATCAAAAAATAAAAAAACTAGAGGTTACAGGATTTCGAGGTAATGTAGTGGATTGGTCCTATTTACCGCCCAGCTCACAAATATTAAACAAAAGATACAGTAATTTGCATCAGATAAATTACGGTATTTCCTACGATTCTGTGCTAGACAACCATTGATAATTATTAATATAATCTACATCAAAGTAGCTACGTTTCTGTGACCTTTAACGATAAAGAAAAATAAGCATTTCTGCACTACACATTCCGTAAATGAAATAGAAAGTATGGTAAATATACATCTGAACATTGAGGTAATCTTGTTCCACTGTAATAAATATATTTATAATTGAAATTTGTAATATTAATCTGGAGAAATATGATTATTAATAAAACCAATTTTATCCGTATGTGCCTATATAATTGGAAGTATTATAATTGTAACTGTAATCATAATAATATGAATTAGTAAAGATCATGCACGCTCTATGCATGAATTGTACGCACTCTGTTCGTTGTTTAATATAATTGGAATCAGTTGATTACACTTTGTAGCAGTTTTTAATTTTTAGTACCTTACATCAGTTATGTACCCTGAAGATGCCAACAGCCTTAGTTGGTGAAACTAGTTGGTATAACATAGTTGTTTATTATATGAACTTGATCAATATAATCTCATTAAAATTCCAATATTAATTATTATTATTATTAGAAACCACCAAAGATTCAATGACTGATTGAGGGATATCATACATCATGCAAACCAGCAGTCATATTGGCAAACTATTCCACTCGCTGACTGCTCTGTGAGAGAAATTCGAAATTCTAGTTCTCTCCACTCTCTTAACCGCATACAACTTCTACTGATGCGTTTTTTACCTCACCCGCGTTCCACATGGCGAAAAATATCATCAAGATATCTGTGTGTGTGTGTGTGTGTGTGTGTGTGTGTGTGTGTGTGTGTGTGTGTGTGTGTGTGTGTGTGTGTGTGTGTGTGTGTGTGTGTGTGTGTGTGTGTGTGTGTGTGTGTGTGTGTGTGTGTGTGTGTGTGTGTGTGTGTGTGTGTGTGAGAGAGAAATAGTAGCGCTATGATACTTAAAGTCGAAAGGAGACTATGAAATGAATACTGCGTTTCGTGTATTCTCTCACAGAGAAAGTTACAGCATACCGGCTGAATGTGATATCGCGTGACATTAGCCAGTTGGATCAAGCTTACATTTTGTTTACTTCAAATGTGTTTGGGGAGTTCTTTGTTTTCTTTCTGATGTATATCAGTGAGCTGATATATTGCACAACAAATTTTTCCTACTGTCATAATATATGAAATAAATTAGATCATAATCATAAATGTGACTCATGTTTTGGAGATAATCAGAAGATTTGAATTCCAAGGTGTTTTTTTTTTCTACTGAGATACAATTTATATTGCATTCAATGGATTCAAATTTAGTAGCTTATCAATATTCATGCCACAAATGGTTTTTATCTGTGGCGCCGAAATGCTTTTCACTCTGCTGCATTTTTATTATTTTTGTTGTTATGTTTATTGCATGACAATCGTAAGCAATTCAAGGGCTCCTTGTTGGAGGACACTTCAGTACGCACAAGTCACCTTCATAATCTATAAACAAAGTGATCCTCTGAAACCAATAGTATTTCTGTGTGTACTCTGGCAGATTTTCGGATATATGAAATGAAAAAAAAAAAGCTTCGGGGGGAGGGGATATAAGAACTGACAATTGCATGAAATCGGCTATCTCATTACCAGTTAAAAGAAGCCTATATAAAAATTTCTCTAGTCAAAACGAGAATTGAATTCGGCCGTTTCCCAATCACAGGGCGCAATGTCATATCGTCCTTGCAAATCCACCATGCTTGCGCTTAAGAATCCAAAATTCGACTTTTTTAGGAACGGAAAAGTCTAGCCTTTTTTGAAAAGAGATAACCATTTACTTATTTCTGTTTCCTATTTTATATGGTTAAAAATAGAGGGTACAATTGTGATTTTTATGTACATGACTTTCAGCGTCTAAAGTTGTATACAATCTTGGAAATTGTAAAGGGTGTCTGCAAATTTATCGATAAAAAACTATCCAATAAGGAAGCTTATTTCGTTTTTTATGGACTTTAACCAAAAGTTGTTTTCTTAAGGTAATTTATTCTTACTCTTAGTCAAACAATTGTACGTAATAGTAGAAATGTAGCGCATTCAGTGTTTCTCGAGGAACAAGATCGAGGAGCGCTTAATTTATTCTATACAAAACAACTTATACTTATAAGAAAAGAAAAGGTACTTTCAGTGGGAACACTACTTTTCACTTGTATAAGCAATTCACGTTATGAGAGAGGTTGCTCATCGTATGATATATTAATTCTGCTAATCGTTCAAAAGTTGATCCATTCACGTATTTTCACAGATTTATTGGAGAGAGTGAGGAAACTAACTTGCAAATTCCGAATGGTAGATGCATTCTACAAATGGAAATATTAGTATAAAATACATCCAGTATAAAAATGAACGTTTGTATGAATGATGAGATGAGTCATTAATCAACTGAAGTAATCTCTACTGAAGTATTTTTGTTGATTTCTTAGGTGCACCACGGCAAATATGAGAGCAGTGTTCAATGGTTGGACATAGTTGTAGGAAGTTAACAGCTGTAGGAGGTTAGAGCTTTTTGTGTGTTTTTCCTCAATCCAGTGGTTGGGGGGTAGTGATTCGACATTACTAGGAAATTTATTATAGAACATGGTGCCTGTTTTGTCCAATAGTGCTCTATGTCTGTAAATATATGTACCCACGCGCTAGTGTGTGCTTTCACGATCGAGAAACCCCAGTTCCCAGAAAAAAAACATCAATCTTCTTATAAGATCAGTTAACTCACCCTTAACTGAAAACTCCTGATAATGTCTCTTTGCGTCATAAAAAAATTCGAACCCAGTTCTTTCCTACCAAAGGAATCTGTTGGAAGCAACTGCGCTACAGATGCGCTCCAACATTTTATCCCATATACACTATCTACCAATTATTGTACGGACACTTTAGCAATTTACAACTGAAAACAGCAGGCTAACCCTAATATCGGGTATGTCCATTTTGGCTTTGATCACTTCCTGCACCCTTTGATGGAGGTTTTCCATCGATATGCGGTAAACATCTGATGGAATTTGTCTCCATTCCTCCATCAAAGCAGCACTGAGTTTAGCGACAGATCGAGAACGTACTGCTTTGCACCACAATTGCCGCTCCAATTCGTCCCACAGGTGTTCGATGGGGTTGAGTTCATGGCTCTGTGCAGGCCAGGGAAGTCGTTCAATCGATCTCTTCATGCCATTCCATAAGAGCTGCAGTTTTGCGGCATGGGACATTGTCGTACTGATAGTAACACGGGCCCGTTCCATAAAAACTCCAGTGTAGGCAGCACCTGATTATCCAGAATATCAAGGTACTGAGCAGCCTTCATTGAATCACAGACACCACTGGTCCTACTCCAAACTAACTGAATGCACCGCCACACCATTACTCCAACATCAGACTTTACTGTGGGTACAACACACTGTGGTAAGAAGCGTTGACCATGCTGCCTCAGTATCCACACACTACCATTAGATTGGAAACAGGTGAACCTTGATTCATCCTCCAGCTTACCGTTTTCCACTGGTCAGTTGTCCAGTTCACACGCGCTTTTTGCACTAGGGTAGACGAGCCGCCTTCTTTGTTGTTATGATGTTAGGCTTGTTTACCGGGGCTTTTCCGTGGAAACCCAGTAAATTGAATTCTTTTCGTGCATTATTAGTCTCACAATGGTGTTACTCTGGAAGTCATCATTGATGGTAGATGACGATTGTAGACGAAGTTTGCGTGCCACCCATTTTAACACCCTACTCTCCCTGTCAGTCATTTTCAGCGTCTGCCTTGTGTGTTTTCCTGCACTGGTGACGCCAGAACATCTCCATTTGTTTATCACCAACTCTTGATTCTGGACGCTCCAGTTGAACAACAAAGGAACGTATGGGCATGCCACCAATTTGACAACCCACGATGACACTTTTCTCGAAGTCACTGAGTTCACGTCGTGATGTCATGCCACCTGTATTCAATTGTTACTATGAAATACTGCTTCCTACTATCTGTACACCGGTTTTTATGTTATTAGCAAACCTGGGATGGTCCATGACTTCAAATAATAGGGGTGTCCAGAAATTATTGCTATATAGTGTATATATATTCGGAGCCTTCGTAGTTCAGTCAGCATAGACGAAGCCCTTTAGTCGGAAGGACATGGGTTCGATTCCTGTCAGTGGAATGAGGTCTTCATCTGGTCTCTTTCGACTAAAGGTGAGGTAGCCGGTCTCGTACGGAAGTAAGCGGTTTTTTCCTCCCTGAAACTGGAATTATTCGTCCCTCAAAACAGACAAAATATTCCTCAAAACAGACAAGCCGGCCTGTAGAACACATGCAATTTACACACAAGAATACTTAGAGGCATAAGGTCAACCGCCTTATCCTCGTATTACGTTTGGGAAATCCAAGGATACTTGGAAGGCCCTGGGGCGCTTAAGTGCCTGTGAAAAGCCACTGTTGATGATGATGAGTGCATATATATGATTAAAATCATCAGTGGCTGTTAAATGCCACTGATAGTGACGATGTATGTACGTATGTATATATATATATATATATATATATATATTTCACAAGTGAAGGTGAGTTTGCCATCCTCGTTCTGCATTGGGAAACTTTTCCTACCGAAAACCCAACAAAACAGCTGAAAACATTTCATGTGAGGTTGCTCTCCCTATCATAAGCAGGTATCTAGGAAACGAATGCACATTTCCGTTACAATCCATTTCCTAAGAAGAAACCTAGATTGACTAATTTATTTTATAGGTATTATTACTGGAAAAATTTCTATGTTACGCCTCTAAATAAATATTATTTTTACGGCTATCAGCCTATTTTTGTTCAGGAATACCCCTTTTTTATAATGTCATTGGCATTTTACTGACTTTTAGGGCATTATTGATGTTTTAAAGACAGATATATATGAAGAATATATAGGAAGAATAATTCGGACATACCTTTGTAGTATGTCCAATCTAAAGGTATGTCCTATATGGCAATCTACATTTATCTGCTGTTGAAGTAACTGAAAGGAAGGGGGTTGCAAATGTGGGGATTAGAGAGATGTGGAAGATTTATCAGTGAAGCAAGAGATGCGTGAATTTTAAGAAAACCCAGTTTTTTTTAAAGGTTGACAAGGAATTCTTTGGGAGAGAAGTGAAAGATAGAATTTTTGGGAAGGAGAAAGATATGATGGGATAGGATGAAGGGAGGTAGTAACCGGGTGTGAGCCATTGCGACAGTGCGTCGTCTTCGGTGCTCGGTGGAAGCTATGTCATGTAGGCTTGGTGTTTTTCTCTTTGATGGATATGTGTTGTTTTCTATTGGTCGGAGTTGTGACCTAATTTTTTTGTTTCGGGGTTTCCAACTCTCAGAGACTATGTAGGCGGGGACGTGTATTGAGTTTTTTTTCACATTTTATGGCTATCGTTTCCGATATTCTAAGCATTGTTTCGTTTTCTTGTATGTCAATTATTATGGCTTTGTCTATTTGCTGGGTATGCTGTTGTTCAAAGCCATGGACTGTTGTTTCAGATCTTCCTGTATTTTGTATTCTGTTTTTCTTTTGGTTGTTGCGTTTCTTATTGTTAAAATGTTCTGGAATATGTATGTTCCAGTCACGGAAGTGTACTTGTAGTCTTGGCCATATTAATCTGATCGTAGAACCTGTGTAGGTGACATCAGAGTCTTGTTGGCAAGGAAATTTATAAGCCACGTTGTGGTGTTCTCGTATTTCTTTTGTGTGTGTGTGTGTGTGTGTGTGTGTGTGTGTGTGTGTGTGTGTGTGTGTGTGTGTGTGTGTGTGTGTGTGTGTGTGTGTGTGTGTGTGTGTGTGTGTGTGTGTGTGTGTGTGTGTGTGTGTGTGTGTGTGTGTGTGTGTGTGTGTGTGTGTGTGTGTGTGTGTGTGATTTTGTAGGTTTTATAAGTGTTGCCAATTTTTTTTGTTGTTGCCAATTGCACCGACTAAAAGATGGTGGTGAACACCATCTTTTAGTCGGTGTGTTTGAAAATGTATTTGTAGGCTTTGTATGTGTTATGGATGTATGACAATTTGATGATTTTTTATGTTGGGAAGTTGGTTTTGGTTGTTGTATTGTTTTAACGCGCTTTTGCTATTTTGTTGGCATAATTTATTAGCTATGTTGGGTAATCCTTTCAGTCATATGTCAACAGCAAATAAATGTAGATCGCCGTACGCCTTACGTCGCAGATTAAGAAGACAACCCGCAACATCCTACAATGCCCTAAAAAGAATGCCCAGAAAATTAAGTAAAAAACCAATGACATTATAAAAACGGGGTACTCCTGAACAAAAAATAGGCTAAATAGCCATAAAAATAATATTTACTTAGGAATAACATGGACATTTTTCCAGAAATAATACCAATAATAACTTGTTTTGTAAACCATCAACCCCTCAACCCATTGGCTCTCTACTCAAACCCTCCAACCCCACCTCCCCTACTTACAAAACACATTTAAATTGCATCATTTAGTGCACCACCAACACAAGTGTATGTCATGAACTGACGCTAAGCATTCAACGATTGCATCATCTCCACGAAAGAAGCATCCAAAAAACCATCCTAAAATATCGCTCAAAAATACACATTAAATTCCTTAAGAATTGTCTTGATCACAACGTCACCACAAAATTCGCTGTAGCAAAAGCAAAAAACGGCAACAGCACAATTCCTGGAAATAAAAAAAATATGTTATCGGGCATCCAGAGCACTCATAAAACAAGCCCTAAACGAGATATGTAAAAAGAAAAAAAAACATATTTACACGTCCACCAAACAAAGAACAGATTAAAGACTTTACTAAGACCAGAATAATGGCATTTTTTTTTTCTGAAACCATCTAATTACATATCAATGACTACACACAATTAATCGAAACTCGACAAGCAAAAAAATGGATAATGCCCTTACAGATCCCCTTAACAACAAGCGTGCAGCTTCCAACCCTTCAGATAAGACCACCACGCAACTCACATCAAACAATTCAGTTATAAATCTATCACACAATACCTCATCCCTGATTATGCAATATTCCCAAAATACGTAATAAACAATGACATTACTATCGAAATCTAAGCCAAATTAAATAATTCCCCAACAAATAAATAATAATAATAACTAATATGAAGTTAATAAACAACATCTTAAATAGCAAAATAAAAGTAAAATCCGACATTACCCCAATTTCACGAAAAGTCCTGATATCATTAAAAAAGAACGCGAATATAATGACTGCGAAAGCAGACAAAGGAAATACGGTATTCATCATAAACAAAACACATTACCACAACAAAATAACAGCTATTTTAAATGACCAAAACACATACCAAAAGGTTCTAAATGACCCACCCATCAAATATATCTCATAAACCAAATAAACAGCACCCTATATGTTCTAAGAAATCAAAGCAAGGTAGACAAAATAACAATGAAAAACACAACACCCCGCACTACACGTACCGCCTTTATATTCGGACAAATTAAAACCGACAAAGACGATTACCCAGTATGTCCCTTAGTATTATCATACAAAAACACAACCACATCACCCTTATCGAAATTCGTAGCAAAACTACTCAAACCGTTACTCACCAAGTCAAAATCAATGATACAAAACAGATGACCTTTTCCAAAAATTAAAAAACCTAACCCTATCCCACGAAGACGTCCTCACTTCATTTGACGCAACCTCGCTGTACACCAACGTAGACGTTCCCAGAACTTTAGATATCGTACACACATTACTCACAGAAGACCACACCCAAGGTTAACACCCAGCGATATTATCATCCTAATCAAAAATGTGGGCCAAAATATTAGCGAACAATTAGCCGAATTATTCCTATCAAATATAGAATCAAACCTACTCTGCCGATACGTGGACGATATTCTATGCACTGGAAAACCAACATGCATCTCTACTTTAGAAACAACCCTTAAAAACTTCAGCAACGGACTAAAATTCACTATAGAAAGAGAACTTGAATAATCCATAAATTTCTTAAACCTGATATTAATTAGAACAAACAACAAAATAGCCACAAAAATATTCCACAAACCCACACACGCATATCGGAAATTACCCCCCACTTTAACTTATATCATCCTTATTCTATCAAAAAATCAGTCATCCTAGCATATTTTATAAATACGTACAAGTTTTCTATTACACATAAGTATCTCAACATAGAAATAAAGAATTTAACACAGATTTTTTAAAACCGAAATTATCCAACACAGCTAATAGATTATGCCAACAAAACAACAAAAATACGTCAAAACAATCCAACAACCAAAACAAGCTTCCCAACATAAAACCAAAAATTTGCAACACTTCTAAAACCTGCAAAATCTCACACACAAAGAAATACTAGAAGACCACAACGTAGTTTACAAATTTCCTTGCCAACAAGACTGTGATGTCACCTACACAGGTTCTGAGATCAGATATACAGGGTGTTCGGGATAAATTTGACATATTTATAATTAATTATATTTTTCCGTAAGTTACATGTATTAACACACACTTCTCTTCATTTAAAAGGTTGGACCCTTCTTCATTCATATACAAGATGTCAGAAAGGATGGATAGCTGGAACCCACCTGAATCATGGAAGAGAATAACTTGTATCATGATGATTCGTGCCGGCCATCAAAATAAGGATATTACGACTGCTGCCCAATGCTCCCTGAATACAGTAAAAACAATCAGGCATGAACTAGAGACTTGCAATGGTGACTACGAGGATGCAGCAAGAAGAAAGATCCCTAGCAGACGATCTGATTGCGTTCGTACAGCAGAATTCCTCGCAAATCTGCAGGAACAGGTGTTGAAGATCCCTGGCATTGGAATTCGGGCTACGTGGAGTTGCTAAACACTGTAGTCAAGCCCTGGATAACAAGGGTAGCCAATGGTAGGCCGTATGTATGGCAGCAGGATTCGGCCCCTTGCCACACCTCTGGGAAAAGTCAAAAATGGTTGTCTGAAAATTTCTACGACTTCACCAGTCCAAATGTTTGGCCTCCAAACTCCCCAGACCTTAACCCCATGGATTATTTTGTATGGGGCGCAGTTGAAAAAGACACCAATCGCACTTCCAGTAATACAAAAGCCCAGTTAATGGATAAAATTAAAACAGTTTTTGCGGCCCTTCCCAGTGAGACTGTAGCATTCAGCTTGTTCGAGGTTCCGAAGCAGGATTGAAGCTTGATCGATGCTAATGGTGGTTATTTTGAGTAAATCTTGTTGATAGTATTGTAATTAACTCTACCTGTAATGTTTTTTGTCAATTCATTAAATTTAATAGATACAAAGAAGATTTTCTTTTTCCTTACGAAACTGTCAAATTTATCCGGAACACCCTGTATATGGGCAAAACTGCAAGAACACTTCTATGACTGCAACATATCCATTCCAGAACATTTTAACAATAAGAAACGCAACAACCAGAAACCACTCCCTTGAACAGCAGAACACCCCGCAAATCGACAAAGAGCCATGATAATTGACATACCAGAAAAAGAAATAATGCTTAGAATATCGGAAACGGTAGCTATAAAATGTGACAAAAACTCAATAAACGTCCACCTCCTCTACATAATCTCCGAGAGTTAGAAACTCCAAAACATAAACATTAGGTCAGGACTCCGACCAATAGAAAACAACACAGATATGCCATAGACAAAAACGCCAAGCAGGCATGACATAGTCTCCACTTACCCACGAGTTCCGAAGATGACGCACTGTCAAATCACGAAGCATTGCTCACATCCCATTACTCCCATCCTTGATCCTATCCCATCATATCTTTCTCCTTCCCCAAAAATTCTATCTTTCACTTCCCTCTCAAAGAATTATCTGCCCACCCTTAAAAAACCCGGGTTATCTTAAAATTCACACATCTCTTGACTTACAGATAAATCTTCCACATCTCTCTATCCTCCACATTTCCAATCCCTTCCGTACTTCAACATGATAAATGTAGATTGCCATATGCAAGATGCTGCTCATTAAGAAGACAACCAGCAACATCCTTCAAAGGTATGTCCGATTGAATCTTCATATGTCTGTGTTTTTAGACATCAAAAACGCCCTAAAAATTGAGTAAAAATCTGATGACATTATAAAAAATGGATACTCATAAACAACAATAGGCTAAATAGCCATAAAAATAATGATTTATTTCATTTTATTTTTCCATGAAAATGTTATTCTTCTTTGTGGTGATTGTATTTGGAACTAAAGCAACTTACTTATCTCTGAACTCATACCTTTTTGTGATATTCTGTAGTACTTTGATACTAACGATGGAATAAACATATTTTAAAATGTTGATATCCTATTATTAATTTTTTCTTCAGTTTTAATCTGGGTTGCTCATCATGTATCATGATGCAATCATACCAGCAAATGTGTACATGAGGAGTCTTACAAGGAATAAATGGATCATCATATATGGAAACAGCAATATTTGAATGAGAAAAAATGCCTCTAAAACTTTAGAAATTTACTCACCTAGAAAGAAGCAATTCGAGTATCACAATTAATTAAGTAACCAGAGAAACGTGTACTAGGTGCATTTCTCCGATTTTCTAGAGGAGTTTTCGGAAAATTCCGCTTATAGAAGCTATGGTGACACTAAGCTGTCTCTCTTTGCATTTAAATTTAAATTATGGAAGAAAATGAAATAAAATTCGCAACTTTTATTCAAGTGATTAAAACATTAGTCATATTGCTTTACAAAGTTTACCTTTTAATGTACAAACTATCGATTTTTGTGCCATGACGTTAGAAAGAATACTTAAATAACGAGAAGAAAAAATTATATAAAACTAACGAACAACTACAGGAAAATGAATAATTTATTCATTTTCAGTATAATCTCTGTTTAACTGAATACAGCATTGAGCTCGGTAGTCCCATTCCTATGCATTACATTTACTGATTAAAACAAGAATCGTTTCCATTTTCGAAAAACAACCGTTAGTGATAAATCCGGCGAATACAACAGGCATTCAAGCATTTGGCCGGTTTTGGAAGAAGTTACTCTTTTCACGTTTATCGCACATTGTGCATGCGCAGCGCAGCATGACGGACTTGCATAGGTACTTTTTCAATTTTACATTTCTCCTAAATCAAAATAACCTGAACAACTGCTGACATTCCTTCATTTCAAATGCTTATGCAACTGACGTGCAACTCCCACTCCTTTTCCTTGCATCTCTTCTGGGAATCCAACTCCTTAATGAAGTAGCCTTTCTTTCTGAACTACCTACAGTTGTTCAAAAGAGTATCTACCATTCCTTCTTTTAACCACTTCGTTGTTATAGTTTCTGACACTGCCTTGCGTTTTTGACGGCTCTTTTTGTAAAATTATGCCATACATAGATGTTTGAAACATGGTGGAGAACTAATGCAAGGGTGTAATTTATTCATTTTTATTTTATTTATTTATTTGATGAAGGAAATCATGATAAAAATGTATCCAAAAAGTCAGGAAAATTCATAGATGGCTCTGATATGAGAGTGAAAACGTAAGCAATTTTGGAATGCACGCTATAATACAAAAGCCTCAACACTTAAGAGTGACAGACGTCGTGGGGATTATACTGCAATTTTTTAAATGACAGTGAACGCAGATTTTAGAAAGGGATACTATTAATTAAATTAAATACTGGAATATGACTTTGAAAATTCATAATTAATATTAGTTCTACTTATCTACTTAAACCACACTAGTAACAGTCTTTGATTTCAAATTTGCAATTGAGAAAAATCAACGTACAAAACATGGAATGCAAGTTGGGATAAGGAACTCGAAATGGTGTTGGTCTGTCACATAGTCCTCACTTTTAGTGTACCTGAATTGGTTAGGGATTTCTTTAATCTTCTGGTTATGGAAAACTGCTGAAAACTGATTTCCAGAAAACGTAAAGCCTATACAACAATTCCTGCATGCATATTTTGACTTTGGAGAATTATAATGGGTGCAATTTGCTTACTAGGATTTAAGAATTTGTATCCGAGATAAAATATGAGTTTTTTTGTTTTCATTTTTTTTTTCAAACTTCTAGGTTCATGCTTTCTGGTTTTCTTCTCCTTCTTCCTCTTTTTCTTCTTCTTTATTTTAGTCTGATTAGTGGTTTATTTATATATCTCGTTCTAATAAAAATAATAATAAAATAAAATAAACATATAAAAAACTACAGAACTTTTTCCAGGCTTTCTTATAGTAATTAACTAAATATGTGTGTATATATTAGGTGAGTACAGGCTACGTCGATCGCCACATCAATAATCACATCAATTTTACTGACAGAATAATACTGCTCAGTTAGTGTTTCAACAAAACTGCATCTAAAGTAATTGAGGAAAACTACTGTTGTGGATATTTTATTACTATATTAGACTACACAACAATATAATACAATACAAAAAGCAATGGCGTTAAAAGATAATTTAAGAAAAATGGAAAAGTTCAAATTTATTAAGATTTCACCTAAAATGATTCACACATTCATTTACAGAATTTAAATTAAAATCGATGTCAACTCAGAACTTGTAATTCTTGTTATAGTTTTCTTTATTCAGTTCAATTATTTCCTTTTCGATTTTTTTCTCAAATCCATTGATATTAGAATTCTCAGTAAGTCCATCTGCTTTCTTAGTATTTTTATTCTCATTCCCGGAAATAAGTTTTTCTATAGCAAGTAGCGGTGATTCCAAAAGTAAAGATATGCAATAGGAGATTCCAAATGTTACCATAAGATTGCCAAAAAATGTCCACACCTGAAATACATCAGTAAAACATTAGGTTAAGAATTTTAGCAAAGATTTATTTATTTATTTAAGTTTAAAAATTCGTAAATATATGTTAACATATTACAGACGAGTCAGAACGAATATAATAGATCATCAATATCAAAAAAGAAAGAGGACGAAAATTTCCGTGTAATGTATAACCATTCTTTACGTACTGTATAATTTGCATTTCAGTGGAAATTTCTTAAAAAATACTCGACTGTTATCTTAAATTTCATTTTATATATAGGAATAGATGGAATATTTGTCTTTCCAGTTAATAGTGTATCAGTTCTTTAAGCTGTCGGTCGGAATACTGTCACAGAAAAGAATATATATATATATATATATATGAAGGTCTTTAGGTGAGAGATCCATTTTAAACTTTTAATTACTTAATTAATTAACTATTAATTAAATAATATATTAATCAGGATTACTTATATAATGGATGAAAATATTTTCTTTCATCATTTTTTTCGGTGATGAGACCACATTTTTCTAATACGGTACCTAGCTACTAAACAACAGAAACATTCGTATTCAAAAAGATTTTGCTTCTGCATTAATTACTTTATTAATTATGCCAGAGAAAATAAACAGTAGTTCCTGGCTAGTTTTTTTTTTTTAAATAAAAGCATATCGCATGACAAAATAAGTTGACCACTTCGGTATATATGAATACTATAAAGTTTGACTGGTTGAAAAAAAGGACTCGCTTCAATCTGTATGGAAACATGAAGTCTACGAACTACACTTCATATATCACTATTATGAATAACTAATGAAAGAGAGGGCATGGATGAAAAAGAAATTCAGTTTCACTTTATTAATTGGCATAAATGATGCATTAATCAAAATAAGTATATTTTAAGCTAAACTAACTTACTGCTAAACGGTGAGTAGGCTGAAGCTGTTCTGTGAAAGTAGCCACAACTCCGGCTTGTACAAACACGTGGACAAGGTAAGCAATGTATGTCAATCTACTCAGAGGTACGAATGCACTCCAAGAGAGAATTACGTCCACCCAACCTGCAGAAAAATGTAAAATGTAAAAATATAAGTTAAATATCAAGCAATAATCATGAGTAGTCTTTTCATCCAATCCAAACTACGACTTTATTATTACTGCTTAATATTTAAATAGAAAGTAAAGAATTTATTTGAAAACAGCATTTAGTTTTCTTCGTCTTAATCCGAGATTTAGAACTGTACTTTGAATTTTGAACATACACTTTTCAATAAGCTATTAAATTCATAACGTTCGTTTGCAGTTCGTTCAGTTTTCCAAAGATGGGAAAGGTAAAATTCATGAGTAAATATTACAGTTTTGGAAAATGTAGAGCGAGTACAGAAATATGAGATCTTGATGAGGTCTCAGAATATTTTCACATAACATAAAGTGCATACAAATGGATGCATATTTGTTGAAAGTGGAACGAAACGCAGTTCTGTTTATTTAAATATTTTATTTTATTCTTTTTTTAACATTTTAACATTTTTATTTTTAATCTGATGTTAAGTAGAAGGAAGATATTTCAAGAAAGATGTTACTGAATTTGGATACAGAGATACATGTGAATAAAATTTCTGATTTGAACAGAGAATAAGATGCATTTGAGGCAATATATTACGAACATACAATCGCAATGAACACTTTTATAACTTAATTAATTAATTAAAGTCATCTTGAGCGGACCATTCTATATATAATAACAGCTCATTTCTATCATGATCAATTATTTACACTCAATACTTAAAATGAGAGTAAAAATCTCCCATGAATAAATCAGCTACATACAAAATGGCTATCATGCATCTCTTTAAACGACTTCAGTGATCTTGTACTCACACTTCATGGCTGGTCTCATACTGAACTGGAAGGATTCTTCTCATGGAAACTCCGAATTTTCATCTCACAGAACAGAAAAACGGGATAGAAGAACTCACGCAGTTTACCGAAAAATACACCGACCTTATAATCTTAGTTACTTTGACCGTAAATTCAAAACAACCAATCCACCAGCCTTATTCCTATGTTGATCACGCCCTCATTAAGGTTTCATATCTGATTCTTTATATTCTTGCCATGTGTAAAAATATCCCCTGAATATGCAAAATAATCTCTACTCACAAACTTACACTAGTGGCCAAAATTGTGGAAACCGTTTGGGAAAAGTGTATTTTTAAGGTTTGAAAGCTGATAACCACTTTGTTTTGGTGTAATACTATAGGAAAGATAATTTAATCAAGAATGCAATGCAACAAAGTTTGTTCAATTATCTGTATTCTATGAAAAGTTATAGCCAAATAACCAGAAAAAAGAAGCACAACTTGCTTATGTTGATATGATGTAGCTTTCCTTCATTTGAATGTAGCCAATGAGCATGAGTATTTAGAGCTATGAGCTAGTAAGGTCACAGTAGGATTCAGCTATTGATGTCATGTACTGGAGCTGAGAGGAGAACATTTGTCAGTGTGTTATGTGATTGCTATCAAGTTGGTTGGGTTTTTTTTTTTTTTGTGTTCTTTCATTTAGTGAGCTTGTAAAACGTAATACAAGTAAAGAAATGGCGCAAAAAGTTTACTGGTCACCCAGAAAGTGATGTAAAATAGTACTATTAAGTGAACAAGGCTACAGTTATGAAGAAATTGGAAGAAAAATTGGTGGAAACTTAACCAAAGATGGCATTTCTAAATTTTTCAAGAGGTATAAGGAGACTCAGTCACTACAAAACCAGACTAGTAAAGGCAGGAGAAGGTACACAACAGCAAATGATGATAGAAGAATTTAGAGACTGTGCCTAAGTTACAGAAGAAAATCATCTGCGTGTATACAAAATGAAATGGCGCAATACAGTGTGAAGTTGAGTGCAAGGACTGTTCGGTGCGGACTGCAGGAATTTGGTCTAAATGATAGAATTCCACCAAAAAAACCATTTTTATCTCTCAAACAAACGTTGAAAAGATTAAACTGGGCTAACACCCATGTTAACTGGACAGCGGAACAATGGGACAGTGTTATTTGGAGTGATGAGACCAAACTCTCTCTGTTTGGTAGTGATGGCATAAAATACGCAAGGAGAAGAATCGGAGAAGATTTGCATCCTGATTTCATTACACCTACCGTGAAACATCCACTTAGTGTTATGATCTGGGGTTGTATGACATCAAAAGATGTGGGCAGAATTTGATTGATTAATGGGAATATAAATGCCCAAAAATACATAAATGAAATACTTGACCTCAAACTGAATCGTTCCGCACGTGATCTTTTCCAAGATAATGAAGCATTTATATTTCAACAGGATTCAGCTCCAAGCCATGTTGCTGCTGTGTGCAAAACATGGTTTCAAGATAATCATATTCCACTGCTGGAATGGCCTGGGATTAGCCCAGACCTTAACCCAATCGAAAATCTATGGAGCCGACTAAAGAAACGTTAATCAAAAGCAATAAAGCAATAAAACCCAATTAATAGAAGCAATAATTCAATCTTGGTTTCACATTATAACAGCTACAGGAACTAAAAAACTTGGTTCACTCCATGGGAAGGCGTTGTAAGGCCGTAATTAACGCTAAAGGTTACCCAACTAAGTATTAACTCGCATTGTGAGAATTTTTGTATAACTTATTTTTTCTATGCGTTTAATTTTCTTCTTTATAACTGCTGTTCTAATAAAAAATCCTTCATAAACGTTATTGCATTATATTCTTGATTAACTTATGTTTCTACTGATATATAATTTTATGGTATTACTCCAAAAACGGTGGTGTTATAAGCCATCAAACCTCAGAAATACGCTTTTTCCAAAAGGTTTCCACAATTTTGGCCATTAGTATATATCTTTATCATGTTCTCACTTCCTTGGATATTTGATAACTCCCAATATACGGACCTCCGTAGCTCAATCAGTATAAGCGAAGTCCTTTAGTCGGAAAAACCTGGGTTCGATTGCCGTCAGTGATGTGAGGAACCTTTATCTGGCTCTTTCGACTAAAGGTTATTTCGCCGGTTCATATGGAGGTAGGGTTTTTTTCACCCGGAAACGCGGGTGTTTCGTCCATCAGAACATGCAAACCGGCCCCGTCAACACAGATTGATTACAGTCATGAATACGTTTCAACCATATGCCAGTCCTGAACCTTTCAAGGTAGTTCACCCATTGCTTTCCCCAACCGGGAAAGCAATGGTGAACTACCCTGTAAAAATCTCACCAGGAATACTTTGTGGGCAATTCGTACAAAGTCACCTACGGTCGGAAATGACTGAAAGGGAAAAGCAGTCAGTCAATATTTGGGAAGAAGTTATCAAATATCGTTATATAACTAATACTGTAACCTACTCTCTAAATTAGTCAAAAAAAAACTATTTGTCTTAAAATCATCTTATTCATTCGTATTTGACCTCTCTAATGCTTTTTCGTCCCGCGCCTTCTTTAAACCGAGGTTAATAAACCTGTACTGAGTGCTTCAGATACAACCACATTAATACCTTATATAATTTCACAACCACTTTTTGCCGCGATTTTCTGTCTCAAATGTAATGATCAGGATTAGTATTTCACAATTGTATATTATGAATATATAGCTTACAATAATAATTTCATTGGCCTGATTGTTCAGATAGTCAGCATATCCACTCTTAAATTGAGGAATCGAATCCCGCTGTGAGCATGAAGTTTGTGATTATGTTTAGGTGGGAGGTGAATTTTATTGCTCGGTTGTGAAATACCCCTCGACTCCCCTCTTATTGAATTTCTGAATTGGCTTAAAAAGTTCCATGTTTGGTCTCTAGACCAGTGAATAAATATACTCGTACGCTATATGTAGATATAGATACAGATATAGATATATTAAGCATGATTATATAGGAATTTTGATTACATTATGATTGACACATAACAAAATGCCAATGAATTTCCAGTGTCTTTATTCTGTCTTCTGCCTCTAATCTCGTACTGATAACGCCCATAACTAGGAGTATGACACAATGGCTTATCTCATCCAGCCTTGATAGATTAAAACTGAAGAAAAAATGCAAGCAAAACAAAGAAAGATTATTGTAATATTCCGGAATCAAGAATAACGCGTAACATCCAACTTCTTTTGTGTACTACATCGTTTAGCTTTCGATTTTGTAAGTAGTGAAATCTCAAGTAGTAATTCTTTGAAGTTAATTTTCTTAAAACTATTAACTCTTAAATTGAGGATTCGAATCCCGCTGATTAAAGAGAAGATCCGGCACAAAGTAAGATAGAATTTGAAGAATTGTTCCCACATTCCTTTTTTAAAGAAATCCTTTATTCGCCTGATAACAAAAAAGGGTCATACTTATTTGCTTATTATGATTTCATAACCTACTGTGGCCGTCACCATTGCACAAGTGATTTTTTTATTATTATCAGTTCTTCATTTTTAACTTTATTAATTTAATAATTAGACTAATAGACGCTTATGAATATCATATTATTTCACAGTTTTATTATTCACTTCTATTTACTTGTATTCTCAGTATTAGAAGTTATCGGTTTAAACGCAATAGCGTTTTCTGGGATGACATACTTGATAGATCATTTCATATTCTGAATTCACTTACATCAAAACACGTATCATATTTACATTTCATAAATAAGTATAACTGAAAAACTCTGTAATGTTAAATTATTGTGGTTCAGCTTACCTCCATACCCATTTGAACAAGCAAAGACAACCCATGCGACTCCTGATGACCACGCTGTCCTACTGAATGCTGCGTAGAATACTGCCTCTAAAGTGTTGGGTTCTCTTCCTTTATTCCAATCGTAAACTCCGTATAACGCACACATATTTATTGTTATAGCAATAGCCCATCCAATCCACAGTAAAATCTAGAAGTAAATATCTAAATTAATTCTCGATCTATTTTTATACCGATTGAAAATAAGTCTATATATATATATTATTGCCAAATGTCACATTTTATACTATGAACGACCTTAATATGAATCCCAACCATAAAATGTTGTAAACGTATAGCAGCTTACCTCCCTGGGTAGAATAATTGTCATTTAATCTGCTCTAGAGATCATAAACCGAACGCTTTCAAACCAATCCAGCCCTCCAAATAAACGAGGTAATTGACACTTACCTGTCGATAAAATTCATGTAACACCTAAAGTTTTTACAGACATCTCTATCAGCGCGTAATCTTAATCCATATTCTGGTGATAGGAAAACATATACACTATCTTCTGTTCACCACGACGATTGTGACAAACAGAATTCTGATTTTCTCTGCGCTAAAACACACCTACACGCATACCGCCAAGACAATTCACGAAACTAATAGACATGAACAAAATAAATAAAATAAGCTAACGCTTTTTATTCCCTTATAGGAAGTAGGCGAGGTCTTTTAAACCTATCTAGTTTTTGGAGACAGAGTGGGCAGTTCAATCTCTACCGGTAGCCAATCAGAGATAACTGGTCCATGACTATCACTAATTATAGGCTCATCGATGAAGAGACGAGAAAAGAAGTGTTACCATCTCTTGGTACCTAACCCTAACAGGATATATTAGTGTCTGAAACAGTGTGGGTTCTATGGTCGATTTTCTTGAGTTTACGGGATGACAAACCCGAGTTTCCTGGAGAACAAAACCCGCTTGCACATGCCATTGATCGACTAACTCGGGAACCGGTCTAAGAAAGGCTTAGAAAGCGTTCCTGCAGTCGGCGACTGGACTCGAACTTATAATAAGTGAGATAAGTCTATCTTCGTGCAAGATAGACTTATCTCACATGAAGATAGACTCATCCAAGTGCAGAGGATGCAAGCGCCACTTCCACTGAGCTACACAGACCTAATACTGATAGACTTTAATAGATTAATAGATTTGCTTACTGTTGACGCATGATCATATCATGCTTCTATTTAGCACTAGGGAACATCGCTAATATTATATTGCGCAACACACACACACACACACACACACACACACACTCACACACACACACACACACACACACACACACACACGCACATGCTGGGATTCCTCGACCGGTTTCATTGTGTATAGAAATTAATATTCTGTTAGCATGAAAAATCTTTCTAACAGTTTCTCTGGTAGCATGAAAAATCATGAAAGATTGATATTAAAGGTAACGAATAAATTAAATATTTTTCTGCTTTATAACTATCCATGTATAGCGAGAGGTAGAAGTCAGTTCATAGTTACGATAGCGTTTGTATATGAGGGTACAACAGAACACAAATCCTTCTACACACTGAATATTGTTTTAGGATTTGGAATTGTGTTCTCTAATAGCTCTAAAATACTGGACTCAGTTACATGACCTATCTCTCACTGATTCACTCCACTCTCTTACACAGACATTCAATTTATGTTGCTTGTATTTTCGACAAATATTTCCGTCGATACTGTTTAACAGAATTACAATAGACGATTTTCCACATTCAGAGTTCATCTACAAACGCAGAAAACAAATGTTTAATTTTCTGTGTTTACTTATTATGAAGCAAATTATTGGAACTGCCTCCTCTGTTATGTATTTTATAAATACATAACATACAGCTCTTTAACCACGCTACCGGCCAGGACGTATATATATATATATATACGTCCAAGTAAACATGGCTGCGAAGCGCATATTAAAATTGCAATGTTATTAATATTACATTGAAATATATGATGGATACGAAGCGTATGAGGATGCATATTTGATCCGTAATGGCCGGTAAGGTTAGTTTCCAAAATTAACATTTTTGTTTTTGTTTTTTTTTCTTTCTTTTCAACCTTCTGCTCCTCCACAGTAATGTGCTATAGTTTGAAGAACTTTTGGCGTATGTAATTACACCAAATACGTTTCATATACGTTTCATATGACGTTTTCGTATACGTTTCATATTCGTTTCATATGACGTCACATTACATGTGACGTTTATGAAAACGTTTTTTTTTTTTTTTTTTTCAGAAAAAAAGGTAAATTTGAGTTCCTCGAAAACAAAACAAAAATAATCACAATAATAATATGATCACTACATACCTATTAATCCAGCTTCTCAGAACAAGAAGATTCAGTTGAATTGGGCTATAGCAGTTCTAAATAGCATACATATTAATCGAATTATTACTATCACGTATTTTGTAAAACATTTCGTGACAAAGATATTCAGCAAGGTAGATATATTAACTTACATACGAGTTTCAGTTATTGAAGCGAAGGTAGGAATATATTTAATATATTTCTTTTTTATGTTTGATCTTGTATACATACAGGTTTTACACTGATTTGAGGTCTTGATGCTAAGTAGTAACCAAGAAAGACACCGATACAGTAAGGAGCAAGGTGGCAATAGGGAAGGGCGTAGACCTTGGAAGCAAAATCAAGTAGATATCTGAAAAGAAATAAGTTTATTTAAGTAATCATTATTTGACTTTCAGATGTGTATCAACTGTCAGTTTCAGACAAACCATACATGCTAATCTTCACACCTAAATTATCCAACATCTTAAATAAAAGCAATCTAATTTTGCAATCCAGTTACACTCTTATGTTTGCTAACCCTTTGTCCAATGTGTAGACACGTATTCGATTAGCAGATTGACACTGATGAAGTGGTTCAAAAGTTATATGCCGCTACTTCCGGAGTAGACCAAGTTAGCAGAAGAGTAGTTAAAACGATCTCAGAAAATGAACAGGAAATTTAGAACTTAATATTGGCAAAATGAAACAAGATTGCATTAAATTTTCAGTTATTGTCTTTCAGTAATTTTACTTCGTTTACTTCGAAATATCTTTGTATATTCAACGAATTACAGAATGTGTCGATCTTTTAAGCAAGTGAGTTGAGCGATTATTTAACAACTATGTTCTTAATTCCTGAATTCGGGGACATGGAGTGCAGAAAATAGGAGTTAGATAAGGAAATTCACTCGATTGTCTATCAAACTGCCTATTAAATTTCAAAACAAGTGTGAGTGGTAACAGAATGCTATCACCTTTGAATAATAAAAAGGATTCTTGAAGTGTTTCTTTTTTTAATCATATCATTCAGTGAGTTTATATTAAGTTTATCAAATGGGAAGGATTATATATGTTGTCTGTCTGTCTGGTTTGCCGAGCTGTTAGCATATCTGCTCTCCAACGAACAGGTTTCGGGTTCCAATCCCGCTGTGGGAATGGATGTTTGTGATTGTCTTTAGATGGGAGATGAATTTCATTGCTAGGTGTGAGACGACTGTCCAGCTTATTGTAGGCCTGAAGTGGCTTGAAAAGTTTCCATGTTTCGCGTCTAGAACAGGGTTTCTGGACTGTGTAAAAATAAATAAAGAACTACACAAAATATAACATTGATTAAAAATTGGGAAAAATACTTCGCTCATCCACAGTGCAAATGCACTGTGGGTGAGCGAAGTAGGTTTAGTTGTAGGTTACTAACAACATTTCTTGTTCGGGAACTATATATAAAGAAAGAAGTTTTGTATTTCATCTTTGAATAAATTCGTCCAGGGTGATCATAGTTGATACTGCTTTCACTTTCAAATCAATAGGATGAGAGTTTTGAATATCACTGAAGTTATGCATATACTAGCCACTGAATTTGAAACTTTTATTTAATGCAGTTGTTTTTCGTAAGGATATGCAACTGCAATACCGATCCTCTTCAATTTACTGCGCATAGTTCGATGGAATATGGGGTGGAAACAGCTTTCATTAAATGCTTTCGTCAATTGTTGCATACAGAAAGTTCTGTCTGTCCGTAGAAGTTTTTCAGAAGACGGCGATCTTGTTCTTGACAGACTGTCTTAGGACCATAGTTACGCCTTTTAGACAAGCAACGTGGGTTATTTTTTCACCTGGGATATCACACATTTTTGAGAAACCAGTCAGCTCTGTTGCTTTCAAAATCGTGATTCCAGCCAGACTAGCACCCACAACAAGCCCATTATCGAACTCTGAAAGATCCTTTGTCTTTCCTATTTTAATCAACACTGTTGACAATTACTGACCAGCACCTTTCTTAAACAGTTACCTAGAACATGTGGTGACACACCTGATTAAGTATTTTATGTGTACTCTGCATAAGTGACGTTTAGGTACATCTGCATAAAGGTTTCTAATTAAGTGGCCAGTATGTGTAGATGTTTTTGGTCTTCAGGCACAAGATAAATTTCATCATTCGGTGTGAGACCACTCTCCTGGTTGTACACCTGATGTGACTTGAAAGAGTTCCTTCTTTAGCACATGGAATATCATTTCATACAATCCTTAGTTTACACTATGCTAATGCAGTATAGAGCTGTCGTTCGTTGGAAATCACATAAATGAATGTGTATTCATTGTATTAACCTTCAGAAAGAATAGATTGAGAGGAGTGTAGTGATGCGAACACATATAATAATAATAATTATTTTTTTTTTTTTTATTATGTCTCAGTATAAGTTACATACAATAATAATATTTACAGTATTTACAATAAGGATTACACAGAATTTTTATTTTTATTTTTTTTAAAATTTTTTTTTTATGTCTCAGATGAATTGCATACACAGTTGCTGTAGTAATTATATGTATATAATATTTATAACGCATTACCAGTGTGTATAACAGATACTTGCAAGTAGTAATTTTCTTCCTCGAAGCTTAGCAGAGCTTATCTGAGGAAGATAATAGATGACAGAGGGTGGTGGTTTCATGGTTGTGTTCCTATACTGGTCACAAGCCAGGTGTTGATTTTACTGTTTGTTGGTACGTGCTTGAAAGACTTCGACTGCTATTACAGTTTAATTTTTTTTTATTATGTCTCAGTATAAGTTACATACAATAATAATATTTACAGTATTTACAATAAGGATTATACAGAATTTTTTTTTTTTTTTTTTTATGTCTCAGATGAATTGCATACATAGTTGCTGTAGTAATTATATGTATATAATATTTATAACGCATTACAAGTGTGTATAACAGATACTTGCAAGTTAGTAATTTTCTTCCTCGAAGCTTAGCAGAGCTTATCTGAGGAAGATAATAGATGACAGAGGGGGGGTAGTTTCATGGTTGTGTTTCTATAGTGGTCGCAAGCCAGGTGTTGATTTTACTGTTTGTCGGTACGTGCTTGAAAGACTTCAACTGCTATTACAGTTTATTTTTTTTTTGTGCAAATAGGGTTGGATTTAGACATGGTGTGTTTGTTTCTTTGTGTTCTTGTAGTGGTAGTTTTTAGAGAGGGGGGGTTGTCGTAGGTTTGTGTGTGTGTGTGTGTGTATGTGTGGTGGGGGAGTGAGAAACAGGAATTGCTCTAATTTCATTCTCGCTACAATATTTATATAGTGCCTGTTTCAGCTCTCTGTATGTTTCTAGGTTTCTGTTGTCGAACGGCAGTTTGTTTATCATGTCAGGTACGTAGAAGTTTCGGGTGGCTTTGCCGTGATGATTGTTGTACTTATATGTTATGTAGTTTGTTGACTGTGGTCTTGTTATTTGATATGTTGTTCTGGTTACTCTATATGTTGGGCTGTAGTAGTGTTTTAACATGACTGTGTAGTGGCGTAAGTGTTTCACCTTAAATATTTTGCGTTTTGTCCATGCTTCCTGCATAAGAGTGGGTTGTTCCCAGAATATCAGTTTTATCATTTTATCTTGCAACCATTGTAGCCTGTTAAGTCTGTAGTCTGCGCAGAATGCGTATGATGTGATTGCATATCTTAAAATATTTTCACATAATGCTTTATAGATTAGTATTTTTATGTGGGTTGGGGCAATGTCTTTTAATCTGTATAGTTTGCTTGCTATTATCCTAAGCTTGGTATGTAGGTAGTTTGTATGGCTATTCTAACTTTGATCTGCATCAAAGTGAAGTCCAAGGTAGCGTGTTGTTTTCACCTGTGTGATGGTTGTGATTTTAGGTTCTGCACTTTGTGTATAGGAGGATGAATGTTTGATAGTGAGATATTTAGTTTCTATGGGCAGGGTTTGGGGATTTTTGAATATCATTAGCTTTGTTTTTCCAGGGTTTATATAGATGCCGTTTTCGGTTAACCAGTTAGTGATCTGATTGATGTCGTGTTGCATATTTTTGTAAGCGATTTTTGCAGTGTTGTGAATGGATACTATGGCAGTGTCGTCTGCATACTGGAAGATTTTACTTTTTAGGGGGAGTTGGCTTATGTCGTGTGTGTATATGTTAAATAGAATGGGAGATAGGACAGCTCCTTGCGGTTCTCCACAGGTTACATGTACCTCTTTGCTGTGTGCTGATCCTATACTTGTGATGTGCTTTCTGTTTTTCGTGTATGCTTTAAACCACTGGAATAGACGACCTCCAATTCCGATATGGGTAAGTTTCGTTAACAAGGTTTTATGTGTTAGTGTGTCAAATGCTTTTGTTAGGTCAATGAATACCACTAATGTTATTCTGTTTTTATCCAATGCAGCGTTTATTAGATCTGTGAAATCTTCCAGGAGTGTTGCTGTTCCTTTATTTTTTTGAAAGCCATATTGTGTTTTGGGTATGATGTGAAATTTTTCAACGTATGTGGAGAGTTTCTGATGTACAATGTGCTCCATGATTTGGTTGATTACAGGCAGCGTGGCGATAGGTCTGTAATTACTTATTATGTTTCTCTTTCACTGTTTGTGTATGGGTGTGATTAATGCAGTCTTCAGTGTTTCAGGTATGTGTCCCGTTTCGAAGATTTTATTTAACATTTTTTGTATAACTGGAAGTAGGTCGGTTGAGTGTTTCTTGATGTCTTTTGGTCTGATTCCGTCTATCCCCGGTCCTTTGTTAGGATTAATTTGTTGAATTGCCAGTGATAGTTCTTCTTTTGTTACTGTGGGGAACCACATCGACTGGGTTGCTCGTGGACCTAGTGGAGAATGTTCGTATGTGTGAGGAAAGGTTGTTTCTTGTAACTTTTGGACAGAGTTCACGAAGTGCTGATTAAAGTTGTTTGCCAACTGTTTAAGGGATTTGGGGTCGCAGGCAAAGCTGTGTTTTATTGTTTCTGTGGCAGTGGTTCTGTGTATATTGTCCAGCATTTCATTAATCAGGTGCCAGGTTTCCTTTATGTCATTCTGTGCTGTTGTTAATTTCTTGCTGTAATAGTTTCTTTTTGCCGTTCGAATCTGGGTTGTTAGGAGATTCCGTTTTCTTTTGTATTCAGCTTTTAAAGCGATATTGTTCGGTGACTTCTTAAGTTGTTTCCATAGGGCATCTTTTCTTTGTATGTCTGTTAGTATGTTGTCTGTTATCCATGGATTTTGTTTCGTTTGGGGACGTATTTTTATTTTTGTTAATGCTTTGTTGTATATTTTGTTAAATGCAAGTTTAAGATTATTATATACAGCTTCAGCAGAGTCTAAAGATGCTATCTGCATCCAGTCTGTTTTTCTGATTTCATCGTTCACTATTGCTTCGTTTACAATGCTATGATACTCTTTTGTAGTGTCAGTGATTTTTATGGGTTCTAGTTCAGTGTGTAACTGCAATGCTGTGAAATAATGGTCTGCTAGTTTGCATGTTATGACGGCTGCTGTGTGGCTGTTTGGAGGGGCCCTTATATTTATATGATCGATGCAGGTTAAGGTTGTTGTGTTTCCGACTATCTCTTCTCGTGTATACGACTGTATGGATGGGGTTATGTTATATGCCGATAATAGGTCTAGGTATTGTTCTGTGTTGTTATTTATGATCCTAATGTTTATATTAATGTCTCCTATTATTATCAAGTATTTTGAGGTGCCTACTTTCGTGGCTGAAAGCCATCTGTTTAGTTCTTCTAGGAATTTTGTGGTGCTTAAGTTGGGTGGTCTGTATATTGCGTTTAATATCAGGGAGTTTTCTTGTTTGATGTTTTTAATTTCGATGCATATGTTTTCTGCGTATTCTAATTTATAATTTATTTCTGTTACTTCTAGTTTATGTTTGGTAAATATTATTATACCACCGCCTCGTTTTGTTTGTCTGCAGTGTTTGTGTTGCTGGAAGTGTGGCATTTGGTAGGAGGATGCCTCTTCGTTTGTCGTAGATACTTCCGTCAGTATTAAAATGTCTATTTCGTCTATATCTTCCTTCAGATAAGCTTGCAGGGTCAGCCAGTATTTTTGAATGCTTCTGATGTTGATGTGGAGAATAGATAGTCCTTTTTTGGGGATTGTCAGTTGTTTCCATTCTGATATTGATTTCAGAATGTGGCAATTATCATGTTCCAGGGTGATTACGTCTGCTTGATGGTGTGCATTCATGTTGGTTGGGGTGCTGGTCCTTCTTTACGAGTTGTCAATATTCCTTTCAATGTGACAGCCTGTTGAGTTCATCTACGGATTTTATTTCGATTGGTTTTGAATCTTGTGTCTTTCTAAGGAATATTTTGCTGTCTCTTATCCATATAAACTGGTAATTGTTTTCTGTTTTTACTTTCCTTGCTTTGTAGAATATTTTCTGATAGTGTGGAGTAAGGTATTCAGACAAGTATATTGGGGTGTTGTCGTGGTCTCCTTTCAGATCCTTTACTACTGGATTTTTAATCCTGCTAGCTTTTATAAGTGTAGTTTTTGTTAGGCTGTTGGTGAGTCGCACTACGACGGGAGAAGGACGGGTATTATTTTCTCTTTTCCTTTTTTGTGGTAACCGATGCACTGACTGGATGTCTCTTGGTTCAATGGGGGAGCCGATTTTTTGGCTTAGTTGTGTTACAGTGTCTCTTAGAGGTTCCGTAGCTATTTTTGGGAGACCATTTATGAGGAGGATATTTTTGTGCTGCTGTTGGTTTGAGAGCTTGTACTGTTGCTTTAGAGAGTTTAGTTCTTGCCGTAGATCCGTTGTCTCTTTAATTAAATTATGCTGTCTTTCAGTTAGCTCTTTGACGCAGTTTTTCATTTCTCTAACGGTCTGTAACATATCTTCTATCGAGTTATTATTAAATTTAATAAATGCCTCATATTGGTTAAATTTTTCTGTAATTTCTGCGGTATGTTTTTTAAATAGTTCTCCAACAAAATCGATTAAACAGTCTTTTAGGTTTTGTAATCTATTTTCAAGTAATGCATTTAAAGATGGCTCACCTGGGTTTCTGTTGTTGTTTTCTTTGTGTTTAACTCCCTCTGTTGTTGATAGCTGTTTACTGCCTGCGGTTGTTTTCTGCGTTGGCTGTTTTCCGCCTGCGGTCGAAGGCGACGTTCCTTTGTTATCTCTGCAATGGGGACACTTCCACCCGTCACGATTCTTGTTTGATTTTCGCTGCCAGGTAGTCTCGGACAATCCTGAACATAAAAAATGCATGTTTCTTTGGCAGTTCCTACATGTTACGTGGTTTTCTTCCCCCGTTAGGTCTTCTTGGCATTTGTAGCACTTCATACTTCTTGTTTGACGATCTTGCTGTATTTTCTAATATGGCGTCCTCCTTTGTTCTCTTCTCGCGTAGTTGACCAACGTATACTTCGAACTTTGAATACTTATATTTTACTTATTACTTAACAGATACTTACAGTTTTTACATCTATATGTTCGTCTTGAAGAACGGAGTTCACTGATGTACTTTAAATTTTAATTCACAAGAAAAGATCAACTTTGCAACTTAAAAAAAAAAAATAATAATAATAATAATAATAATAATAATAATAATAATATTATGAAGAAGAAGAAGAAAACATACAAATAAAGCATACATCCGGATAACCAACTTCGCGATTAGAAATTTATCTATAAGTTTTTTGCATAACTTTACATGTAATTATAATATCAAACTGCAGCTTTTAAAGCAAATGAGCATGAACTCCTTAATAAGCTGTTCGTTTTTCTCTTTTTCTTATTATTATCATCATCACAAGAAAATAATTTCTTTAGGGACATGATGAAGAAGCTCAGCCTGCTCGGTATTGCTCTAACATCATCATCATCTGTCCTGACGATGTTAGAGCAGGCTGTTGCCTTCCTGGAACTTGTGTGTACAACAAGGCGAATACCCGTCACAGAAATTATATCCATTTAGTAATTAGGAAGGCAAATGAATGTTTGACTGTTAGTGCAATATTTATAGAAAGATGGGAAAATAATTTTTCTGTTTTCTTGTTGAATCTGAGTTATTTTAATAATTTGTCCTATTCTCTGAATGGTTGTCCATTTTACACAAATTTTAAGCTCTACAACGGTGTTATAAATAACTATTTTAATTTCCCGATTCAACCTTCATATAAGTTCATCAACAGCGGGAAGTAGGCTCACACTTTGTAGAGCTTCGCTTGGCTTTCTGTCAAGAATAGTCGATTCATGCTGAAGGGGAGAAAGAAATGTAGGATGTACGAATTGGTCCCCAACATGCAAAATTACGTACTTTCTTGTCTATCGCTGTACTAGTTTAAAAACGACAATGTTCGTAAAAGAAAAGCTAAATTTTCCGACCTGTAATAATAAAGAAACTCATCCCAGAAGAGGGATTCATTACCCTATTATCGGAATGGATTCTCCTTTTTGTGACATGCGTAGAAGTGTCGAAGGGTCTCGAATCTGTGAGCGTACTATACCGCTGTTTATTTATTCCTTTATATAATTACGATATTTTTACCACATTACAATAATTACTATATATATATATATATATATATATATATACTGTATATATATATATATATATATATATATATATATATATATATATATATATATAAAGACTTACTTTATATCAATATATAACAGTATTGTTCCTGGTGGAAAGTTGTACATATAGGTAACCAAACCTGTGGAGAAGATTGAAGCTGCAATTAAAATTCCATTTATAGTAAATGCCACCTTTGGCCACCTAAGTAAGATACGAAACAAAATATATATTTTTTAATTTATATAATTAGAATATCAAATCCCAGCTTTAAATCAAGTTAGCATTAATAATTGAAGAAGGTACTCCTTAATAAGGTGTTCTTTTTACTATTTTCTTATTATTATATTTCTTAATAATACGTCATTCAGAGTATTAAAATAAGTTGATCATTGCAGTAAAATATCACAATAAAATGAAGGGGGGGAAAAGGAGCTATCATTGAGGTTAGGAAGATTTGAAAAAAATGTGTATGCATACCGTATCAAAGGCAGTAGCACAACGAGGATAAAGATGTACATCTGAATGTCACATGCGATATACCAAGTATGCGGCAAACACTGAAAAGCATTAAAAAAAGAATAGGTAACTTACAATTCATTAACGAAAAATTATAGTTCAGGGTGCATTGAAGTTAACATTGAAAAGGAACAGTTTATTTTCCTGAGACTAACTTGAACTGACAAACTCAGTCCAAGCTTATATCGAAAGAAAATTTACTAACTTTGATGAAATCAATAATTTTCGTTTTTCAGCCTAATGTCTTAACAGATAATTAGTATGTAATAAAATTACTGTAAATGTTTACTTTTCTGCACTAATTCGGTCTAGAAATAATGATGATGATATTCATGATAATTATAGCGAGACGAAATATAGTCCATTTCAATTATATCGGTTTATTTCTGCTGACCATCAGAAATGCATTCTCAATGAAGTTTCCGTTCTTTAAAAATATGGAGAATTTACATTTTAAAATGAAATTAAAATAAAAGGAATTAGAACCACATTGAGTTTTAATTTTGAGCACAGATATGCATTCAGTAATGTTACCATCATTATTATCATCGTTAACATAGCTTATTCAAATATGAATAGGAAAACATATAGAGAAATATGCATATAACAGCACTGTTATATGAAAAGTTATTTCATTCTTTTTTTTAAATTTTGTTTCATTTTACTGAGTAAAAGCATGCATGTAAGTGTCCAGTAAATATGCGATGTAAATGCAGCTTAATGAAAAACAGATTAATTAAGTTTCATTTACATCGCATGTGCTATGTCGCAGAGCTACCATTATACATATTTTTTTTCCTCATAATTTATAGGAAGATTAACTAAAAACATCAATATACCTATTATAGAATATTTCCTTATCATTATTAATTCCTGATATTTTCCCTCAACGGGAGTACAAAATTCTATAATAGTATAATACTAGGTGAAATGATAATGATTATGTTAGATCTTAGAGTGTCTTTTAAATACTGCTAACTGCATCAGTTAACATTTTAAAGTTATTTTAAGTTAAAATAAAGTGTGTTTAGCAGCTTTTCCTCGTCCATTCTCTTAAAGTGAGCAAACGATTTTAGATTAACTCAGCTCGTCTTACACATATCCGAATGTTAACAATGTCAAAATTCGTTTCTAATAATTTCATTTCATATGATTCTTTTAATTATGTTTATCTTCACTGCCTTTATTTATCAGAACTCTCACATATATATTCCCTTATTTTTGATCAACTGTTTTATTTCTAATCCAACTCTGAGAGAAATAATCTAAACTGGATGATGAAACATATGTATACTTCCAGTTTAGTATTTTGGCAAATTTCTCTCTTATTCCGTATAAAATTGTTTAACTGGCACTTAATCATACCAGACATGCATTATTCATTATGTATTTCTATATATACTTTGGCTTCGTCGCTGAAAGTATGCTTAAATAGCTGAAATATTTTAGTTGTTCTATAAGCTATCCATTCCGAATGTATTTCATATTTTCATTTTACATGTCCAATTTAATAGATTTTATCTTCTCATGTTACACAGCAGTATCTAAATTGTGACACTCGTTTATTCATCTTATCTCTGATAATAATATTCCGATTTCTATGTGAAGATATTAAACTTCAAACGTAAAATACCTTTCGATAATTAACTTTAATCATGAAAAGCAAGAAAGTTAAGAGCAGTGTATATCGTTATAAAAAATAAGGAAATTATTCCAATCATAAAAGAGAATTTTTCGCAACATTCTTGTATTATCGGGTATTCATTATCACCACAACTGAGACTGGAATCGTTAGTTTTTCATATTAAGATGTGAAAATTACTGATTGTTACCAGCAACAGGAAAAAATTATCATTTCTCTTGCCAAGAAAAAAACAAAAAAAAACAAATGTTTCACAAACAGTTGTAACTCTAAAACTGGTTTAGCAATGAAAATTTCTTCCTTGTGCGCGTTTGGTGAAAATGAACATAAACTTTAGGAATCGCTTTTATTAAAACTTCTTTACATAACGATAGAATAGATTTGAATTATTCCATCTGCTGTTGATATTTCATTGTTTTTTGGGGATGACTATCGTAATGTCGTTCACTCGTTTACACAAATCGAAGCAATTTGTTGAATGCTGGAACCAACGTTAAACTGATAGATATAATACCAGTTTAATGATACGTTTCTGTTTTTCGGAGAGTTTATACAAATTTCCAATCAGCATGGTGAATTAATTGAAGGAAATTAATCCGGAACGCTGATTGAAAATATTTGACTCAAATTTGGCATTTGTAGAGAAGTATGGTTAGCCATTTCAATTATTATTAATTGAAACTTAAGCTGTTGTTTGAAAGTTTTGCACTTGGTTATACCAGAGTATAAGATTCCAAGAAATTATATACTTGGTTTAATCCTTTATCCAAGTGTAATCAAAAAAAGTTTGGCTGAAGTATTTTCAGAACTGGGGAAACTCGTGGTTGGTATGACTTCACATCACTTGCCTTAGTATCCCATAATTCAAAGCACATTTCCTTGCGGACATGTGTAATGCTATGCATTAAGGGAAGGGTCACTACCCAGACCGGTTTCGACCTTTATTGAGGTCTCATCAGTGGGAGCCAGACTCAGAGGTGATACCAAGGTTGAAGTAATGCAGAAGTCATATTTTTCATATGCGAGTTGCCAAAAGGTGTCACACTGTACTACTTCAGGCGCAAACTTTGTTTGCTTAAACTTGTATAAAGGATTAAACTAAGTATATAATTTCTTGGTATCTTTAATTTATAGTATAATCAAGTGGAAAAACGTTCAACAACTATCTATCTCTAAGTCAGAATATTATAATAATAAAGTGTGACACCATTTGGCAACTCGTATATTAAACATATGAGTTCTACATTACCTTGATATCACCTCTGGGTCTGGGTCCCACTGATGAGACCTCAATAAAAGTCGAAACCGGTCTGGGTAGTGACCCTTCCCTTAATGCATAGCATTATACATGTCCGCAAGGAGATGCGCTTTGCATTATCAGATACTAAGGCAAGTGATGTGAAGTCATACCACCTTTACCACGATTTACCCAAGTCATGAAAATACTTCAGGGGAAAATTTTGTTTGCCTACACTTGGATAATGGAGTAAACCAAGTGTATAATTTCTTGGTATCTTTAATTTATCGAAACGTAAGATTTCAATTAATAAGAATTTAATTAGCAAATAAAATATTACTTTGTAACCTTATGTTAATATTTTAATGGCAGCTCAATTCCATTAATAGTCAACATATGAATATTTTGTTTGCTAATTAAATTATCATTAACTGAAGTTTGAATTGCATCATTAAAGAAAAGAAATATGAACATATCTGAATATCAGTATTTTTCATTTATATGTAATTCAGAGAAAGCAATTGTTGGCTTATTTCAAATACTTTTCTTTCTATTGGACCATTTGCGAGACAAAAAGTGACCAAATGTTTCGAAATTCAATATTTCAGTATTGAATCCTGCATCACAGCTGGATGAGGTTTTTAATATTTCGGATTAGCTTTGTCCTAAGACACTGCGCGTGAATCAGATTTTGGTTTCAATCGTATTAATTTTATTGACAAAATTTGTCAAAAACCTTCACACTGATGCTAACAATTCTGCACAAGCTGGAAAGAATCTAATGTAATTTGTTATTTAGGATCTATATCAGGAGTTGGCAAACTACCAAGCCATATCCGGTCAGCGCGGCCTATTATTATATTTCCCTCGGGCTAATGATGTTCTTTAAAGGAATGTCATGAGAAAATCATGAAAGTATTGCTTATTTGTTCATAGTGTTAATCGATGCCAATTTGATTGCATACATTGCACTGTCGTTGTCACACGCCGCCACTGATACGTTCGCACTCGGTACAAACTTCACAGTGTTTTGAATGCGTCCGATGTCTTGATCGCACGTATGGCGAGTTTACGTGGAAATTCCTTTTTTGCAAATAATTACCATGCTTAAATGAATTTTCAAAAATGAAATAATTAAAATCTCGTTACAGATCAGCTTTATATAATGACGATTTGTAATCAAATTTGATGATTGAGAACACCAAAATCTGAACCCTAATTAGCGTAATTTTCTATCATAAAAAAGAAATCCAAACTTCTCATTAATTTCCCAAAAAGCTGTTTGTACACACACCCCGACCCCTCATTTAATATCAATATTCTCTGTAAGCTGCTCGGAGCGTGGCCGAGCAATAACCGAACACTCCCGCACACGCTAAGTTATTCCCCTGCGAATTTAATAATATATCTTCTACATGACGATATGTACGAATAGTGTAAGTACTGTACTGTACAAATCGTTTCAGATGTTAGGTTATTCGGCAGAGTACGATCATGAATAAACACTACAATTCATTACAATAAGTCAATTAACTGCTAAACTTAATGTGCATTAAAATGACTCAGTATACTTCACTGAGAGGCGTAGTTATTATTATAGTGTCTTTCTTCCATTTAAATACCAAAGCCGTAACATAAAAAATAATAAAATGCAAATTTTAACCGTTAAGTATTCTACTGATGCAGATAAACGAAAACTCCTGATTTTTTGTTTTGCTTATACTCGTACACATGTCTTATGATATATGATTATTTTATTATTTCAAACATCTTATGTTATTTGAATAAAGTAATTTGCTTAAATATTTATCTGATCGTTAGTTATGCGCAGTACTGTACTTTGTTAGATTACAAAAAAGATGAAGGTAATGTCATAAATTAAACCAATTTGATTGTCATTAAGTTGGATTTCAAGCCATGTATAATTCTATTTCTCATCCGTCCAAGACAGGCCGAGTCCTCTGATTAAGGGTGTTAGGCAATTTAATGCGCCCTCTTTTCATTCGTCTGGTGTATTCCCGGGTGGCTTTTTATTTGTGTGTTATAACGCGTGTTAGTAGGACTATCTTGCATGTTTCTAGGATGAAAAATCCGATTTTCCCCAGAAGAAAAATCCTCCACTTCCTCCGTATGTGACCAGCTAACTCATCTTTGATTGAGAAAAGCTGATAAAAGTTCTTTGCGACCTAGACCTGATTCGAATCCAGATCGTTTCAACCAAATAGCTTCGTCTGCACTCTGATTGGCTACGAGTGGAGACTGAACTGCCCTACAAGTTACATTGGACTAAAACTTCCTCAAGTACTCCCTGTACGGGAATAAAAGGCATTAGCTGATTTTTTTCAATAGCCGAGTGATTAGCGGGCATACACTCCACTCTGCAGACTTGGAGGTTCGACTTTCACTATGTATATCATGGCGCAGCATGAGCTTTGCTATCCTTGTGCCAATTAAAACCGTAAATCATCATCATCATCATCATCACTCATTTACACGGGATGCACCCACTACTTCAACAGGAAAACCGTTTCACTCACTTACAGCTCTGTGAGAAAAAAATTACCTCCAATCCGTTTCTTAATCGTACACAAACTTAATTTCCATGGAGCTATCCCTTGTGCTCTTCTCAGCTTCTCTATTAAGAAAAACTTTCATCAGTTAATAACCTATTATATCTTTACAGATGTCTATAGACCTCTATAATATCAGTCCTCTTTCTACTGTTTACCGGTGTCTGAAGAAGTTTCCATACCCCCTCTCTCTCTCTCTCTGTATGTGTGTATGTCGTGTGTTCTACATTACATAATTCCGATATCACCATTGTTACTCTTCTTTGTCCCCTTTTCACACTTCTTTATCCACCCCTAACCCAGAAAACAAATCTGAGCACAATGGTCCAAGTGAAATCTTATTACGGCCTTGTAAATAGACAAAATGACAGACTTCCTTATCATTACATGTCAAGGTTTGCTTCGACATCGTAATCATCCGTTTAGTTATATTTGCAATTTTTGAAAGGTGACCTGTAAACTTCAGTTTTTTATCCACCATAACATCATGATCCCTCCTCATCAATTTCCTGTAATAAAATTCCACCAATATAACATGATATTCGAAATTTTATTATGCCAAAGTGCATCACCTCACACTTACTAACATTGAATTGATAGCTATTATCATTTTCCGACTGTTCCAGCTTATTCAAATCGATGTATCAGCACTATATATTAGTAACGTATCTGATTTCCCTTCCTATCTTTGCATCATCAGCAAACAAGTGAACATGCCTTGCCAGTTCCTTCGCAATATTATTAATATATAGATCAAACAATAGTGATTCAATGACTTATCCCTAGGTATTCCACTGGTCACCTTAAATCTAATAGATTCACACCTACCATATATAACTTTCTGATACCTATCCGTCAGCCGCTATCCAGTTAAATAGTTTATATTCCAATCCAATACTGTCAAATTTATGCAACAATTTTTTCACGTGGTATATTAACAAATCTATTCCCTTCATCCAGCTCAACAATATGATTATTATTAAATCTAAGCAAATTGCTAAAACATGACCTCCCTTTATTAAATTCGTGGTGTTCTTTGTAAAGTTAACCATGTATGTCAACAAATTTATGTATGTGAATTCTTACTCACTTCTCTAAAATCTGCACCACAAATCCAGATACACTGATACCTCGTCTGTAGTCAGCCAGACACATGGCTTTTTGTATAACGGAACAATCATACACTCGTGTGGAATCTTTCTGAACTCAGAATGAAGTTGTAGTTGAATGTTGAACAATATACCATATCTACAATATGAAGTTGAACAATATGAACTGCTTCTGGCATGAAAGCAATGTCAGTAGTAGTTTGGGCAATTTAAACCAGATAAAGATCAAGATAAGATAAGGAATCGTGACATCATTGGGTGATAAGATCATTCACTTTATTGTGTGTGATGCGCTGCGTCACGTGATGAGTTTGGAATGTTTGGAATTTCCCTGGGGAACATGTGTTATTGAGGACAGGTCCTGTTTTTTCGTTCACATGTGGAATTGTGGTGATGTTTATAGATAAGTACTCGTGTCATGATTGGTGGGACAGTTTGAACCAAATAGGGAAAGGCTGAATGCGGGAAGCGATGCAGTGTCATGGATGTGTGTTGTTATCAGGTGTAGATAAGTGATGTAATTTGTTAGTTGTAAATAACGGATGTTGTTGTTTTGAATGGAAAAGCAAGATATATTAGTGGATGAGGATTCATGCCATGATTGGCCGGACACTTAAAATCAAATAGGGGTAGGGTGAATGGGGGAAGCAATGTCACTATCATGGATGTATGTTGTTGTAAGATATAGATAAGTAAATGGTTTGCGTATTTTATTGTGGGTAATGGTTAGAGACCACATAGAGTTTGGAATTTTCTGGGGAACAAATGTGTCAGGGAAATACTGTTGTGTGTTTAGTTAGCATAAGCATTGTGGGTGTTGGTTACAGATAAGGAATCATGACGTTATGAGTTTGGAAATTATGCGGAACATATGCCTCAGTGATATCGCTATTGTGTTTTTGTTCACGTATGTTGGTTAGAGATAAGATAACTTGGAATTTCGCTGAGGGGAGCCCCATCTACCATTGATCTCATGTTGTGTTTTCGTTTGTCTACATTTGAGAGTACAAATTTTCCAATAGAGGTTCATGATCTTTCATTCCTATTATTGACTAAGTGAATTTTAGTTCAGAGTGGTGGGTGGAATCCTTTAGACCTTTTCTGAATAATTAATTACAAACTAACATTGGTGTCCCCCATCAATCACACGCATACGTTTTTCTTGTCAATAGTTGAGTATGAGAATTTTTAGTTTAGAGTCGAGATATTGGCAGCATTTAGACCTTTTCTGAATAATTTATTATAAACTAATATTATCTTTATTACAAAAGGTTTGGCTATTGGAATTTTTAGTTTAGATTCAAGAATGGCATCAGTCTTTAGAGATAAAAAATAAGTTTTGTTTTAATGAAAAAACAACCAAACGGCATTTTTTAAAAAAAATAATAAATAAATTAACAGAGATTTTAATGGATTTCAAGAACTTTTGTATGTAGTCTAGAAAAATTCTAATGATAATTTAGATTAACTTACAGTCTCTCCAGAATCTTCTGAATGCCAATAGATATTCTGACATAGTTGAATTATAACCAAATATCCACAGCACAACACACACACAAAACACAAGGGTTGAAAGAACGAAAGTTCTGTAAATAACTTGAAAAGCTAGTTGACTTTTGTTCTCTTAGATTTTCTGTCCGTTTGTTACTCTTCGTTAATTCATTCTGCACTGGGAACATGCTATGTTTTATTCCACGGTGGTGAGTGTAAACTCAACACGAATAATATCTGCCAGCGGCCAGATAATTCGTATCTCTTGATGCAGAGTTTTTGATATAATTCTATATATATTTTTTTCAAATTGATTGGTAATTTTTCTCTATTTTACTTTTAAAATTCACTTCAGAATAACTGAGAGCAAAATAAAAAATGAATATATAAATTGTGTGTGAATTAATATTTTCCCCACTGTAGATTTTTCATTTGTGTTATCAAAGTGTTGTCTCATTTCCAGTCGCAATTTGTTTTGCCTAGGCGAGAAATCATGTGTTTGGATTCGAACTGTTCATTAGCGTTTTCTATATTTCAAATGAATATTAGCTCTGTAATATACTTTGTTAATTTCTATGTTACCTTTTATTTGACTGAAATATTATTTACAATATTGTATTTCTGAATGACACATACAAAAATTAAATAAAGTGAAAAAGACACTTTTTTTCTTACACTTCTGATATAATGTTTACAATGAGGCTCATTTCTGTTAGTCCCAATTGACTGTTGTCCTCTCACACCAGCATTTATTTCAAAGTAGGGATATTTATATATATTCTAGCATTTATTATATCAGGTATTTTTCCAACAGAAATAAATAATTATTATTCTTATTCCAACTGAATATTAGGTTTGTTACTATAATTTGCAACTTAATTCCAAAGATTATACTTCAGAATCCCATATTTTTGTCACAGCTATTCGATTCTGTTAATTTCACAATGAAGTGCGAGAGTTCGTACTAAGATTTGGAACTCAGATTTTTTTTTTCAATCAAAATTCAGTTTAACTACACATTCTAACCAGAATAACTGAGAAAAATAAAGAGAAAGAAAGAAAGAAATTGTGTGTGAATTCACTGTGACTTCAAAAAAAAATAATATATATATATATATATATGTGTGTGTGTGTGTGTGTGTAGAAAGTTTTATACCTTGGGTATAATATATGTTAAAGATACCAAGCTATTTTAAATATAAACCTGGTTTATTACTCCATTTCCCAAGTAAGCACACAGACAAGTCAGTCAAGTTTGTGCCTGCATGTGTTGCAAGTCTAGCTGACCTTGCATGTAGTGCAAGTCGGGGGAACTCGACGAGAACTCAATAAAGGTCGAAACTGGTCTGGGTAGTGGCCCTTGCCTTTAATACATAGCATCATACATCTTCTCCAGGAGATGTGCTTTGCATTAAGGGTAAATATTAAGAATAGTGATCAGAGCTTATACTCCCTTTACCAAGTGCTGCCATGACTTGCACTATGTGCAGGGTCAGCTGGACTTGCAACATTTGCAGGCGCAAACTTGACTGACTTGTCTGTATGCTTATTTGGGAAATGGAGTAATATATATATATATATATATATATATATATATATATATATATAAGAATTGAATGACATAATCCGAGAGAAAAGGAAAATGTTTAAGAGTATCACACGACTAGTTTTGGCTTTTTACAGCCTTCTTCAGGTGTTTTTATAAAAGAAAAGAAAAAAAATTAAACATTGAAGATAAAAAATGTGAACAACACAGGAAGTCACTGTACATATTCAATGTGAAATCGTTGTAGTTAACATATTCAAAGCTGTTCCCTTTTTTGGACACATTGTTGGGTGTGGGCATGCATATAGCATCTCACGAGCACCAGTATTTGATCACAGCTTAAAGGTTGTAGCTTAAATTATTATATAAATGTACAGGGTTGAGGATGATTTCTCTAGATTCTACAATTTTCTCTCCAATTCGTTATGGCAATGGAAAATGTTGTATCTGACCCAAAGGATTGTATGACTATGGTTTTCATCATCGGAATCGGCCAAAAAAAGATATGACTGATATCCTCGGCTACTTGCAAAGAAGAGTTGACTACGAAATGGAGCTCAGTGAGTGTATATTCTGAAATGCCAAGATGGGGAACTAATACACGATGATACAGGAGGAGCTGATGGAAGTAAAGTTTTCTTTATTTGTTGTCAAGAAGCTGAGAGATTTTCACCAAAAATGTATGACATTGATAATCATTTACTATTTTTGGAAACTGAATTACCAGCTATTCGTATCATGGGGAAAATTATTGCTAATCATCTAAATTCATCAATGGTAAAATTAGACTTTCAAGATTTTATTCAATTCGATAAAGATTCTTTATTTTGGGACATTTACGAACATTTTATGAAATTGCTTGTGTATATTTGGTGACAAAAGAATACACTGAAAGTTTAGAAAGGCATGGTGTCATTTCCAGACTGATGCAATGTTGAGTGTACAGAGTTGTGCTTACTATGGTATCTGATCTTAGACTCTTTTGCATGACCAGCTATTTTGATGTAATGTAACCAAGAAACAGTGAGTAAAGAAACTTTTCTTTATTGAACTCTGAAAAATATTATGAGTGTAAATTAAAATATTGTAAAATGTTTTTAGGTAATTACATGATTAGATTTTTTCTTTGTGAATATATTTGTAAATAGTATTTCAGCAAAATAAAATATGCATTTGTAAATTTAAATGAACAAAGATGTGTTTTGTTGTGTTTTTCCACAGTGAAGTTTTTACTCAGTTATTCTGATTAGAATTTGATATTTAAATCCATAACTTTATACCTTAATGCAATTCTGTTTAATTATTGTAAAAAAATCACAACTGTGAAATTAATGCCAGAACAGGAAAACAAGTGGTGAAATCTGATATCCATGTAATTAATTATTTTAGAAAATTTCTTATACAACCTATTGATATTGTTTGAGGTATCTGTACACATGTCATTCACATACTCAAAAACCCAAACTGTTAGAAATTGGTGATTTTACAGAGAGAGAGACAACAGGCAATTTAACCTAAAAATGTGACTTAAACTCTTAAACGTTTGGTATAGAAAAAAGGTTTCTACTCTGCAGATAACACAAATACAAATTTTGACTTTCCCCACACAAAGTAAGATAAAAACACATCAACAGTACATCCAACAGCATGTCTGAGAGTCATCGGCACAAAAGTTTCATTTTGAAGGAATGGTCAGGGTAGGGTACAGTAGGGTAAACAGTACTATAAGGAAAAACAATTGAGTTGAGGTGACTTTGGACTTAATTCAGTCATTCATCCACTTCAGCTATTGTATTGTATTGTATTGTGTTGTGGTGTATTGTGTCCAGTAAAGTAAAAATAATGGGAGAGCCACAAAATTCATTGAAAGTTTCTTTGTGTGAATTTCTAATTGTTCAGAAATTGGTAACAGAAAGTTAACATAAAATATAACATCAGAGTTAATAATCTCTGAAATAAAAATAAATAACTATTTATTTGTTGTGACAAATGAAGTAATGTAAGAAGAATGATAAAAAACGAATATGAAAAATCTACAGAGGAAAATATCAAGTTTCAGTTCTCATTGGTATTATTGATGTGTAATTTCTTTTGAATAAGACTTAAACTTTATTTTCTAAATTTGTATTTCAGATGGAATTATTGTAAGATATGCCTTGACAAAATCACTATGTAGTTGAAAAGAATTACCTGAAAGAGTTAAAAACATAATTCTTGGTTAATAAAATATAATCATCAGCTGACCTGGGAAATTGGTTCACTTTCTGAGGACAAACTAAGAGAATGGATAATAGAATCGACATGGAAATATCAAATATTGCTCACCAAAGGAAGAGAGAAATCAAAAACGTTAACGGATTTAATACCCAGACTTGTTGTTGATTTAAATGATCTGGGTTGCCCTAAACGCGAAAAAAATTCCATGTGCTTTTAAATGCTTTTGGAAACATTACGAAATTTTCTATGCTTATAACAATGCTCAAAAATATATGTATTCGTTAAAAAAAATAAAAATATAACCCTCCATTTTACTACAGTAACAAATTCTCATGATCACAAATGAATAAACTTTCAGATGAGTGTCACATTGTCAAAAACCACACAATGGCAATTCCATAAGCATAGGAAGAACCTTTGAATTCCAGCACAATTTAACAATAAGATTAAGGAACAAAAATAGATTGTATTCTTCACTTTATTTATTTTCTGTATGTTAGATTCAGTAAATACAATTTGTAAATAATATTTCACTCAAATAGAATGCATAAATTTAAGTGAATGATGGGTGTCATTGATGTGTTATGCAAATTTAAGTAAGACCATATATATATATATATATATATATTATTTATTTTATTTTATTTTTTGAAGTCACAGTGAATTCACACACAATTTATTTATTCATTTATTTATTTTGCTCAGTTATTCTGGTTAGAATATGTAGTTAAACTGAATTAAAACAACAATCAATACAACCATCAACTAACGCCTTTTTATTCCCGTATACGGGGAGTAGGCGAGGCCAATTAGCCCTATCTAAACTTATGGAGACTGAGTGGGCAGTTCAATCTCCACTGGTAGTACCAATCAGAGACAGATGGCCCAAGGCTATCACTAATTAAGCAGCACACAGTGAAGAGAGACGGCTCAAATGTGCCGCCATCTCGTGGTCCCTAACCCTAACACAATATATTTAATGTCTGAAAATAATGTGGGTTCTACGGTCGATTTTCTTGATTTTACGGGACGAAAAACCCGAGTTTCCGGGAGGAAAAACCTGCTTCCCAATGCCAGAGATCGACTAACTCTGGAACCGGTCAAAAAAAGGCTTAGAAAAATTTCCTCTAGTCGGCGACTAGACTCGAAACTAAGTCTTCCTTCATGCGGCCAAGCGCCTTGGTGTGCAAATGAATTTTAAAAGTAAAATAGAGAAAAACAATCAATCAGATTAAAGAAAAAAAATTATGAGTGGCAATACCAAATCTTAGTACAAACTCTTGCACTTCATTGTGAAATTAACAGAATGGAAAAGCTGTGACAAAAATACGGGATTCTGAATTATATTCTTTGGAATTAAGTTGAAAATTATAGTACCAAACCTAATAATCAGTTACAATAAGAATAAATAATTATTTATTTGTGTTGGAAAAAATACCTAATATAATAAATGTGTTAAAATATATATTAATATCCCTACTGTCAAATAAATGCCAGGCCTAGAGGACAACAGTCAATTGGAACTAACGGAAATGAGCCTCAGCACAAATGCTAAATCAGAATAATAAGAAACAAAAAGAAAAAAAATAGTGTATTTTTCACTTTACAGTGGGACCTTGGTTGTCGAACATAATTCATTCCCAAAGACTGCTCGGAAACCGATTTGTTTGAAAACTGAAACCATTTTCCCATAAGAATTAATGTAAAATGGATTAATCCGTTTCTGAACCCTAGGTAGTTGCCTATTTAAACATTTATAACAGTACTTCATGCATAAAATCGTGTACAAAAACAATGAAAATGCATAGAATCTTATATAAAAAGAATAAACACAATAAATAGATAAAATATAGATGAAAATTGATCGCCTCTTTATTTCTGAGTATTGTACAGATTGTTTATCTCGCCATACCACACTGAACTGCAAGTAGCAAGATTCGAGACATGAAAACCATTTCGTGTTTGGATATGATTTCTTTTTTCACTTTGCTGCTATCATTATCCTCGTTCATGTATACTGTAAATAAGCCCTAAAGTGGCTTATTTACAGTATACAGTAGGTGTCTTAAATTAATTAATTAATTCTCCAGAAATTCCAGCAGGTGTCTGCACTGAGCATAGGCTATGGCGTAACTGACACTCTCCTGCGGAAGGCATCAGTTACATAATCTCAGCCAACAGAGCACGTGGTTGTCAGTGTCTATGTTCAGGAACAGAGATTCTGTTCAGAAACCGGGACGTTTTTGTTTGGAAAATATGTTTGGGAATCGAATTGTTTCAGAAAAGAGGTGTTCGACAACTGAGGTTCCACTGTATTTAATTTCTGTATGTTATATTCAGTAATACAATATCGTAAATAATATTTCAGTCAAATAAACGGTAACATAGAAATCTGCAAAGTATGTTACAGAGCTAATATTCCTTTGAAATATAAGAAATGCTAACGAAGAGTTCCAATCCAAACACACAATTTCTCACCTAGGCACAACAAAATTGAGCACGGAAATGAGACATTTTAAAGATAATCGACAGTGGGAGGAAACAAAATGCACACAAAATTTATTTATTTATTTATTTTGCTCAGTTATTGTGGTTAGAATATGTATTTTCTCTATTTTATTTTAAAATTAAACTGAATTTTAAAGTAAAATAGAGAAAAATACCAATCAATTCGAAATATATATATATATATATGTGTGTGTGTGTGTGTGTGTGTGTGTGTGTGTGTGTGTGTGTGTGTGTGTGTGTGTGTGTGTGTGTGTGTGTGTGTGTGTGTGTGTGTGTGTGTGTGTGTATCTTTGAATATCAGCACAAATGTTAAATCAAAAGTGTAATAAACAAACAAAAAAATAGTGTCTTTTTCACTTTATTTAATTTCTGTATATTAGATTCAGAAATACAATATTGTGAATAATATTTCAGTCAAATAAAAGGTAACATAAAAATTAACAAAGTATACTACAGAGCTAATATTCATTTGATATATAAGAAAACGCTGACGAACAGTTCGAACTCAAAAACACGATTTCTCGCCTAGCCAAAACAAATTGCGACCGGAAATGAGACAACTCTTTAAGATAACACAAATGAAAAATCTACAGTGGGGTAAAAATAAATTCACACTTAATTTATTTTTTTTTTTTTATCTTGCTCAGTTATTCTGGTTAGAATATGTAGTTAAACTGAATTTTAAAAGTAAAATAGAGAAAAATAACCAATCAATTTAAAAAAATATATATATAGAATTATATCCAAAACTCTGCATCGAGAGATGCGAATTATCCGGCCGCTGTCAGATATTATTCGTGTTGAGTTTACACTCACCACCGTGGAATAAAACATAGCATGTTCCCAGTGCAGAATGAATTAACGAAGAGTAACAAACGGACAGAAAATCTAAGGGAACAAAAGTCAACTAGCTTTTCAAGTTATTTACAGAACTTTTGTTCTTTCAACCCTTGTGTTTTGTATGTGTTGTGCTGTGAATATATGATTATAATTCAACTAATTTGGAATATCTATTGGCATTCAGAAGATCCATTTTGGCGAGACTGTATGTTAATCTAAATTATCATTAGAATTTTTCTAGACTACTCACAAAAGTTCTTGAAATCCATTAAAATCTCCATTTATTTATTTATGATTTTTTAAAAAATGCCATCTTCATTCAAAAGAGAACTCATTTTTATATCTAAAGACTGATGCTATTCTTGAATCCAAACTAAATATTCCGATAGCCAAACCTTTTGTAATAAAGATAACATTAGTTTTTAATTAATTATTCAGAAAAAGTCTAAATGCTGCCAATATCTCGACTCTAAACTAAAAATTCTCATACTCAACTATTGACAAGAAAAACGTATGTGTGTGATCGATGGGGGACACCAATGATAGTTTGTAATTAATTATTTAGAAAAGGCCTAAAGGCTGCTGCCGACTCTTCACTCCAAACTAAAATTCCCATACTCAAACATAGGAATCAAAGACCTCGAACATAATTGGAAAATTCGTACTGACAACTATAGACAATGTGATGTCAGTGGCAGATCAGGCCCCACAGCGAAATTCCAAGATATCTTATCTCTAACCATCATACGTGAACAAAACCACACTAGTAATGTCACTGAGACATATGTTCCCAGAAATTTCCAGATTCATAACGTCACGATTCCTTATCTCTAACCAGCACCCACAATGGCATGTGAACCAAACACACAACAGTATGTCCCTGACACATATGTTCCCCAGAAAATTCCAAACTCTATGTGGTCTCTAACCATTACCCACAATAAAATACGCAAACCATTTACTTATCTATATCTCACAACAACATACATCCATGACAGTGACATCGCTTCCCCCATTCACCCTACCGCTATTTGGTTTTAAGTGTCCGGCCAATCATGGCATGAATCCTCATCAACTAAGATATCTTGTTTTTCCATTCAAAACAATAACGTCACTTATTACAACTAACAAATTACGTCACTTATCTACACCTGATAACAACACACATCCATGACACTGATGTCGCTTCCCACATTCGCCCTTCCCCTATTTGGTTTTAAGTGTCCCGCCAATACTAGATTTACAAATATACTAGAGGATAAGGATTCACGGCACGAATCCTTATCCTCTAGTATATTTTCCTTTTCCATTCATAACAATAACGTCATTTATTTACAACTAACAAATTCCATCACTTATCTACATCTGATAACTACACACATCCACGACACTGATGTCACTTCCCTCATTCACCCTACCCCTATTTAGTTTAAACTGCCCCTCCAATGAGGTCACAATTCCATATCTTATCGTGATCTTGATCTAGTTCAAAGTGTCCAGACTACTACTAAGGTCTATTTTCACAAAGTTATTCTTCCAAATTTATTGTTTTATTTTACTTGCAGCATAACAGTAATCCTGTACTTCCAATTTCTTTTCATAAACTGATTTGGTTTTCCGTACTCTCGTACCTTTTCTGTACCACGCTTTATATATTTCATAACTCCTCTCACTTTATTTTTTATGATATTCCTTCCATATCATTTCTTCTTATCGATCTATTTTTTAATAAAGATGCACATAAATTTCACTCTCACACTATTTGTTTTCCGAACTCTAGAGGAAACAGTTTGCAAAACTTGTTTTCAAAACTTCCCGCCGATCCCTCCTATTCCTGATACCATTGAACTAAATATAATATGCCCCTTATGTTTTCATAATTTTCAGATTTGTGTTTCAGCATGTGTGTGTGTGGGGGGGGGGGGGGTTTACTCCCCTGCGCTATATGCAGTGATGTTGTGCACCCACAAGTTTAAACAAAACCGTAGAAGCCTAATATAAAACTTTTAGGCAGTTCAACGGTCCTGGAACTCGAACTTCAGTGAAGAGTTAACTTTAAATTAAATTCCTTTTGAGATATTAATGAAACATATATGAAGCAAAAAATACATTGCAAAAAAGGAGCATTCCATTATACAGCATGTATAGTGAAAAAATTAAATGACGAATTGAGCAGTGTAAACATGCATTTTAAGCCATATCCTGATCTTATTATATGCCACATAATAACTAACAAGGAAACAATCTTTAATATTTTTTGAAATTCAAAAATGTTAACTAGGTTAAGATAAATATGAAAATAAATGGAACAGAAAATGTTACAAATTCTCTTACCATTTTTTCCACTTCAAAAAAATTATTGATCAGAAATATGTTTTGCCACCAGTTTTCATGACATGCTATAACAAAGCGGTCCAGGCTGTCTTTGAATATTGGACCAGATCCTACCAGTGGTGCCAGAAACATAAAACATATGGAAAGCATATGGACCGGCTGTAGTCTAAAACATATTAATCATTTTAATGAGATGCCACGAGCGTTTATCTTTAAAGAAATTACATTATATATATATATATATATATATATATTAGTTATGTTACTCTTATCTTCAAAAATCTGAATAATGGTGTGATATATATATATATATATATATATATATATATATATATATATATATATATATATATATATATATATATATATATATATATATATATATATATATTTATTTATTTATATATATTAAGTATAAATAGAAGGATAAAAGATACAGAAGATAGGTGACCGGAAAAGGATAGAATAATAAATCACACCTTTATTCAGATTTTTGAGGATAAGAGTAACATAACTAATATATTGATAAATATATTAATTTATTGTTTAAGATAATAAAAGGAAAAGTTTATCCACCATGTCAAATTAGGGTGGTATGAAGAACTGTTGTTGAAGTGGAATAACATTACTGACGTTCAAGAAAGAGTACGTTTTTTTATGAAGAGGGTGAAATTAACATAACATATTTTCGCTTTTTGTTGTTTTTTATGGATAGAGTGCTGATGTTTCTGCTTTAGTTTTTATGTTTTACTTGCCATGGAAGTGATATGCATCTGCTGTGGCAGTTGCATATGTTGACGATATGGACCTTGGACGATATGTTGTCACATATCGTCCAAGGTCCATGCTTTAATGGTTTGTGTAACAATTTTGGTTTTTTCAGTGTGACCTGATACATTTCATGTATATTTATTTATTTATTTAAATTAAAGTAATAGCTTCCAACTCAGAATATTCATTATTTTTGTCTCCTGAGCCAAGCAATATAGAGAATCACCTACTCTTGTTACAAGTCTGATCAGGACTAAACTTTGACTTGTTGTAAATCAGATTTTATATTGAATAATGTCTATCTGACAAGTTGATAGTTTTTTCGAGAGAGATAATCATTCAAGAAAACACAAAGTGTGAATATTACTATTATTATTATTATTACTATTATTACGGGAAACTCCAGGGAGTCATTGGACTCATCGAGGGAGGCCCCAAATCATATTCATCACAACTATTTGACATTCATACAGTATCCATCATACCTCGCCTTAAACTCATTCACTGTCACAGCATCCACCACAGACTCAGGGAGCGCATTCCACTCATTCACTACTCTAAAAGTAAAGAACCCAGCTCTAACACCTTTACTAACTACACTTTTTCCCAGTTTCCATGGATGTCCCCTAGTCCTCCCAAAACCAGCCCTGTTCTCAAAAATATCTTCTGAATTAATTTTATAGAAACCCTTCAGTAATTTGAATGTCTCAATCATATCTCCCCTCCTCCGCCTATCAACCAATTTTTGCAACCCACAAATCCTCAACCTGTTCTCATACGGTTCATTCCACAGACCTGCTATCATCTTGGTCACTCGCCTCTGGATCCTCTCCACCTCCTCCCCATCAAGAAGAAACCTAGATGATCAAATCTGAGCACAGTAGTCTAGATGGGGTCTTATCAAGGCTCGATACAGAGGAACAATAACCTGCTTGTCTCTGCTTGTCATCGTATTCTTCAGCAACCAAGTGATTTGATGAGCTGTTTTGGTCACTTTTGCAATGTGTCCCCTAAATTTCAATTCCTTATCTACCAACACTCCTAAATCTCGTGCCTCATCAATTTCCTGGAGCACGGTTCCACCAATGCAGTAAACTGCCGCCAATCTTTTCACCCCAAAATGCATAACCTTACATTTTGCCACATTAAACTGACATCCATTCTCCTTAGCCCAGACCTCCAATCTATCCAAATCATCCTGCAAAATTTTGACGTCATCTGCATTCACTATTGCCCTACCCAACTTCGCATCATCCGCAAACAAATGAACTATTCCTCTCAGATCATTTCCTATATCATTTATGAACAAATTAAACAGCAGTGGTCCAGGAACAGATCCTTGTGGCACACCACTAGTCACAGGCCGTCTTGTTGACTCTACTCCCGAGTAAACCACTCTCTGATATCTCTCCGTCAACCACCCTCCTATCCATCTCACCAACCCTATGTCCATTCCCATATGCTGCAATTTACTGATTAGAATTCCATGTGGAATCCTGTCAAAGGCCTTGGCAAGGTCCAGTAGAATCACCGTAAACCCATTACCCTTATCCAGTTCAGCCGTCACTGTGTTATAATACGTGAGCAAGTTACTGAGGCATGACCTACCCTTCACAAAACCATGCTGTCCCCGATACAGTATCCCATTTTCTTCTATCCAATCTTGTATTTTCCTCTTGACTATTTTCTCTAAGACCTTGACAATGATTCCTGATATGCTAATCGGTCGGTAATTTACTACAGCAGTCTTGGAACCACCTTTATGCAGTGGAACTATTTTCTCCTCTTTCCACCCGCTCGGGACTAACCCAGACCCGAGACTCAAATTAAACAAAATGGTCAAGGGTACTGACAATTCTTTAGCTGCTTCTCGTACAACACGAGCTGGTATACCATCCAATCCCACAGATGTATTGACATTGAGGTTATGCAATAGACTACTCACCTCCACTTCATTAACCACAATTCCCGTATAATCTACTGGTTTATTCTTTTCTGCAATGTCACCATCTGGATGATATACTTTTGCAAAGTGCTCACTCAGTAACTCAACTATCTGAACTGATTCAGTTACCTCCCTACCATCGGCATTCTTTAAAATCAATCTGCCATGTACATTTTTCCTTTTACTTGCTACATATCTAAAAAACTGTTTAGGATTCTCTTTAGCCTGCATGGCCAATGTTCTTTCGTAATCCTTTTTTGCTTTTCTTACCACACTCGTCACCCTTCTGGCCTGTGCTTTATACCGTTCATGTGCCTGCCGGTCACCCTTCTCCTTAAATTCCCTCCATAGTTGTTTCTTTTTTTCCAACTCAAGCTTAATGGTGTTATTCATCCATTTAACCCCTACTTGATTTAATATTCGGACTCTAGGTATACAGTCAGCCATTGCTTCATGCAAGCACTTCTTAACTACCTCCCATGCACTATCAACTTCTAGTCCTTGCAGTTGTACATGCCATGGCACTGAACCAATCAAACTCCTAAGCTTGTCATACTTTCCAGCCCGATAATTCCACATGTACCCTGTCTTAATTGAAAATTCTACACCTTTAGCCACCTCCCAAGTTAAGACCCTATGATCACTCTCACCGATTGGTGGCAATGTGGTCATATTTGTTACAGCCAAATCCTCAGATGTAATTACTAGGTCAAGCACTCTCTGACCCCTAGTATTTTCCATTACATGCTGTCGCAGATAGTTATCCCTTAATAACCGCATAAAATCCAGTTCCTTCCTCCCGTGTGTCCTCTCCTCACTCCAATCAATGCGACCATAGTTGAAATCTCCCATAATAATCACCCTCCTTCCACCCATTTCTTCTATTTGCTTGTGCATACTGTCACCACCATCTTTTCCATCACCTGGTCTATAGCAGCACCCAATTGTATATTTAGTTCTGCTAGCCACAATCTCACACCAAATGGCCTCAAATGTGCTCTTTTCTCTATCCTGCAATTCAACTTCTATTCTCCTTGGCTGGAGCTCATCAGCTATCATCAACAATACTCCTCCCCCCATTTTATTCTCTCTGTCATTCCTGAACACACTATACCCATCACATTCAATCCCACTAGTTATATCATCTACAGTCAGCCATGTTTCACTAATACCTATAACCTGTGGTCTGGAAGTGCCAACCACGGCCAAAAACTCTTCCTTCTTGTTCCTAATACTCCTAGTATTAGTGTACATGAATTTAATACCCCCATTAGCCCCAACCCTACCTTGATGCCTTATATTAACTATCCCACTCAGATTTGTTGTCCTTATTTGCTCTGGCATATTATATTCATTCTTACATTCAACTGCCTCCATAAGGACTGTATCTCTACTCCCCCCCCCTAACAAATCTAGTTTCCCTGAATTTGCACATCCACTACATTCAGCAACACTTTCTCAAGTCTTCTTACACCGTAACCATTCAAATGCAAGCCATCCATCTTATATAGATCCTTTCGCCCATCAAACTCACTCCACACATCCACAAATTCCACACCACTCGTCATACATAACCCACGCATAAAGTCATTTGCAATTTTAGCCCTCCTTTTAAACATTTCACTGTCATACCGTGGCAAAAGACTAATCATTCTAACTCTCTCACTCTTTTCTTTTGCTACCTCAAACAATTCATTCAGGTCTTCTATCATTTCCATTTTATCTCCTTTCAAATCATTCGTACCTGCCACAACAATCATTTCTTTCACCCTTTCCTTTTGCTCTCTAATAGACGCAGTTACGTCCTTTAAGGTCGCACCAGGTTGGTACGATTTTGTCAAATCCTCTACTAACACACCTCGTACTAACGAGTCTCCATACAGCACTCTATCCTTCATTTTGTTCATGTTCACATTCATACGTCTATTTTTCCTGTCATACCTTTTATTATTGGTTGGTTCATTCAGTCTACTTTTGTTCATGCACTCTAGCTGCTGTTTTGCTCTTTCTATCGCACTATTCAACAACGCGATCTCACTCAATGCATCTATCTCATCTTTTTTGTTCTCTGAGAAACCATTTATACTATCATTCACACTTTCTACATTCACACTCTCACAATTTTCATGTACAACCTTGCCGTTTCTTGTCATATCCCTGTTTCCTTCATTCTGAAGGTTGACAAAAATATCACACTCACGATCCGAAATACACTTCAATTCCGCATTCTCCCTACATTTTCTACACACATTCAATCCTTTATTATCATCTAACCACATTCCGACCGCACTCCGCAAAGCGTACATTTCACAGCTAGTACACTGACTCATTTCTTTTATGCTACCGTTCTTTGATAACGATGGCGAACCTTCATTACTGGCCGCCATTTTCCTTCGCACAGGTGCCATTACTTATCTGTGACGTGTTTTGTCAAATTATACCCTAATCTTTAATAATTATTCAATTAATAAATAATAGGAAAAAAAGTACAAACATCAGAACATTTAAGTACTAAATATAATTAAATAAAATGAAATATAACTGAATACAGTAACTTAGCTTCGTTTTGTCTTCCACCGTTACGCGTTCGATTCCGACGGTACCAAAATATATTATATCGCGACAGCAACTAACTTCCAAAAAACAACCACTGAAGTACACTCGTATTCAGAGAAACAATTTAGCACTCAAAAACGTAGAAAAACGGGGAAAAAAGCGGACTATTCACCGATTAAAAATCACTTTCTTCTGCACAGCTCAAATTCACCGCCACGTGCTACGGTCAAAGTTCAGCCAGAGTACTTTAAAACCATAAATAACGTCCGCAAACATTATTTTTCTTCATCTTCTTCCTCTTTCTTCTCCCTATCATCACCTTCAACAACAACAAGCTATTCATTATCTTTCATCATCATTACCCACAATTCCTTCTAGTTTAACTTCATTTTCTTCACTTTCATTTATTTTTCTCCTTCATCTTCCGTTATCTTTTTTTTTCTACAAAAACGTTTCCCCTTTTACATCTTCCATCAACTTCTGACTGTGCTGGTTAGACTAGTGGTTACGCGCTTCGCAACCATATTCCTGGGGAAGGAGTGTTTTAGGTTCGATTCTCGTCGACGACATGAGGAGCTCAAGGCTCTTCCTCAGCCATAGCCAAGTTAGCCAGTCTTGGGCGTGGACAGCAGGGTTTTCCCCAGTTTATTGTGGGGTTTTTCCTCCCGCAAAGCAGGCAAACTGGCACCGTGAACGCACACTTCGACAGATATGGGATACTACCGGGAATAAGGAGCAACCAACCTATTCCTCTGGATTATCGGTTATGGAATCTTACGCGGTAAAATATGTAGGCCTTTGTGAAAGCGTAACATACGATGATGATAATGATCAACTTCTTATTGCTGATCTTCTCATTCTCTTGATGGCTGTTGCAGCCATTTCTGCAAGTGACATTGTTCAAATCATTTCCGTAAAATATGGAACATTGTTGTTTATGTGTTTTCTGAAGATAATGGATCTGGAAATTCAATTTACTCGAGCGAAAAATGAAGTGGAGGTCATTAGGACATATCATCCTTCACTGCAAGAACACAGGTCATTTAACTGAGCTGGTTCCGAATAAAATTGGAATATAATTGTTTCTTTAATGATGTTTAATATCCCTCCTGATAATTTTGTTGAATTTTATTCAATATAATTTCTAAGCAACTGTTATATTATTTATAAGTTATAATATTTCTAAATGGGCTCACCGAGCACCGAACAATATTTCCTATTATTCCTCATAATCTTAATAACAACACGCCAAAATATAAGAATGATATTTTAATGAAACAACAATAATCTGACATGCTAAATAATGACCACTGTCATTTATATATCTGCTGAAGCATTGAAAATGTGAATTTCCACAATCATGTTATTTATAAAACTCCAATATGTCGACAATGACATTTCAGAATATGCTTAGCAATTTTAGTTATTAGGAATCTGTAGAAAAACAACTTCTTTTTTTTTTAATTTGATGGAAGATACCTACACTACCGTATAAAATGTAATTTTTGACTCCTCAGTCTCAATAAAAGTGTGCTGTTATACAATATGCAAATTTTTTGCTTCAGTTCTGTATGAAACTACCAATAAGAAAACTCCTGTTATAAATGCTTTTCGGTACGTTGCATTTTTTTCTGCTTGACTAAACCCTGTTTAGTCAAGACATACTTTACGAAAGTACGCAACGCATTCTTATCAATAAAACCTGAAATGTTATGCTTAATAATCAAATAATGATAATTACCTCCATAGTCGATGAAATATATATTTAGGAATGTTGAAGGGTTTCTTCGAAATTATAATTGCTTCGGTAAACGTGTAACTGACTAGTAGACCTCTGAAAGAGGGGAAAAAATAGGGGATTGAATATATTGTCTATTTTGTATACCTTAAACAAGTAATTCAAATAAATGAAGCAAACTGAAACAACTATAAAAATAAGTAAAATATTAAAAAAAAATATAGCGCTCTTAAGTTAGGTTGATTACCATTCATGGATGAGAATCACATAAAATCTCCTTCAATGTTTAATTATTTGATGACTAGAGATTATTATTTATTCAATCTAAATATTTCTATAATTTTTCATATTTGATTAAAATTTAATTTACAAATGGAATTGCCTGACTGCTAATTTCTTTTGTCATTTCGTTAGTATATAATCAGTTTAATTATGTATGATAATCATAATCATAATTCATAATCAGTATTCCACAATCCTTTGTACCTAATCCGAAAATGTTTATTGTCAATAAATAGCTCATGACAATAGCATATGTTAACCTTGTTAGCCGACTCAGTAGAATCTCTGTTGTCTAATTTATAGGTTGAGGACTTCCCCGTCCTACTATATCATGGATATTTATCAGTCCTTTAGATTTGATATGATGTTCGTCATCCCGTATGAGGCTACTTCCCTTAACTGATGTTAAATCTTTCTCTCTCTCTCTCTCTCTCTCTCTCTCTCTCTCTTAGATTGATTCACAATTCATAGTTAACAAGCAGCAACCGGCAGTAAGAATTAACTCCAAACATTATATATAATAGTATGTCAGTTGATAGTGTTATATAAATTGTTAGTGATGGAGATTTTTCTTTATATACCTGATCAACATTTGCAGAAGATATTTGTAATTTACGCATTGTAATTTGCAGCGAATTACGAATAGGTTGGACTAACGAATTATGTATTTCATCATCTAAAAATATGGAATACGCAATTACGAATCAATAATAGAATTCATATAAAGGAAAAGGTTAGATTAACATATACGTCAGCAATAGTCGAATATATCATAGAAATTTAACGATGCAATGCCCTAGCAACATCAAAATAATTAAACAACAGCATCGCAAGTTGTCCGCGAATACAATCAAGAAACTATAGCAGTCTTCGTAGGAAATTCATCTCTGAACGATTCTCTAAACGAGAATCACATCAAATGTATATTCATGAACAGTATAAAGCATATTTGTACCTAATCAGATGAAATTGGAAATTTTATTGGAAAATTGAAAATTTGAATTCCACTCATATCGAAGTGTAGTCTATCCAAAGTTGTGAAAAAATACATAGATATGGTTAATAAAATGACAATAACCAGTAACGTGAAGTGTGTAGAACCCCATCTCAAAGTTCAAGTAATATCCATCAGCCCAGTGTAAATAAAGATTACATTTTATGCATAATTCGCTGGGCATCGTGTTTATATACAGCAACACATAAAAATTATCACATTCCATCTCATCTTCTTTTTCTCTCTTTTTACTTTACGTTGTCCAGGGTTTATTAATTATCGAACGTCAAACCGTTCACAGGATAAGGTGGTCAGCCCTACCCACGGGTGAAAAAAATAATTATGATTATTATTATTGAAAGATATATCAAGAGATATCCAGTGAGTACATCGGTTACCGCAAAAAAGGAAAACAGAAAATAATTCCCGTCTAACTCTGGTCGTTGTGCGACTCACCAACGGCCCAACAAAAACTACATTTATAAAAGCTTGCAAGATTACAAAAGCAGTAGTCAAGGATCTGAAAGGAGACCACGAAAATATCCCAATATTCTTGTCCGAATACTTAACGCCATATTATCAGAAACAATACTACCAAACAAGAAAAATAAAAACAGAAAGAAATTGCAGTTTATACGGATAGGAGACAGCAACATATTCCTTAGAAAAACACAAGACACAAAACTAATCGAAATAAAATCCGTGGAAGACCATTACAGGCTGCCACATTAAAAAGAATATTGAAAACTCGTAAAAAAAGAACAGCACACCAACCTACATGAATGCAGACTATCAACCAGATGTAATCACCCCGGAACATTATACCACATTCTGAAATCAATAACAGAATAGAAACAAGTGATTATCCCCAAAAAAGGACTACCTATTCTCCACATCAACATTAGAAGCATTCAAAAATACTGGCTGAACCTGAAAGCTTATCTGAAAGAAGATAAAGGCAACTTTGTCATTTTAATACTGACTGAAGTATCTACGACAAACGGAGAGGCATCCACCTACCAAATGCCACACTTCCAACAACACAAACACTGTAGACAAACAAAACGAGGTGGTGGTATAATCACATTTACAAATATAAACTAGAAGAAACATTAATAAACTATAAATTAGAATACGTAGAAAAGATATGCATTGAAATTAAAAACACCAAAAAAATAAACTCCTATATATTAAGCGCAATATACAGACCACCCAACGTTAGCACCACAAAATTTCTAGATGAACTAAACAGATGGCTTTCAGCCACGGACGTAGGCGCCTCAGAATACTTGATAATAATAGGAGACATGAATATAAACATTAGGAACATAAATAACAACACAAAACAATACCTAGACCTTCATCAGAATATAACATAACCCTATCCTACCGTCGTATACACGAGAAGAGATAGTCGGAAATAGAACAACCTCATCCTGCATTGATCATATAAATATACGGGCCCCTCCAAAGAGACACACAGCAGCCTTCATAAAATGCACACTGGCAGATCATTATTTCAGAGCATTACAGTTACACACTGAACCAGAACCCCATAAAACTCACTGAGACTATAAAACAGTATTATAGCATTCTAAACGAAACAATAGTAAACAATGAAATCAGAAAAACAGACTGGATGCAGATAGTATGTTTAAACACTGCTGAAGATGTATATAATAATCTTAAACTTGCATTCAATAAAATATATAACAAAGCATTAACAAACATAAAAATACGCTCCAAAACGAAACAAAATCCATGGAATTCAGACAACATATTAACAGACATACAAAGAAAAGATGCCCTATGGAAACCAATTAAGAAGTCGCCAAACAATCTGGCTTTACAAGGTGAATACAAAAGAAAACTGAATCTTCTAACAACACAGATAAGAGCGGCAACACGAAACTACTACAGCAACAAATTAACAAGAAATCAGAACTACATAAAGGAAACCTGGCATCTGATTAATGAAATGCCGGACAATATACACAGAACCACTGCATCAGAAACAATAAAGCACATCTTCGCTTGCGACCCCAAATCCCTCAAACAGCTGGCAAACAACTTTAATCAGCACATCGTGAACTCTGTTCAAAAACTACAAGAAACAACCTTTCTTCACACAAACTAACATTCTCCACTAGGTCCACAAGCTACCCAGTCGATGCGGTTCCCCACAGTAACAAAAGAAGAAATATCACTAGCAATTGAACAATCTAACGCTAAATATATAACAAAACAATATCGCTTTAAAAGGCGATATTGTAAAACAACATCGCCTTGTCCAATTATACAAAAACTGTTAAATAAAATCTTCGAAACGTGACACATACCTGAAACACTATAGACTGCATTAATCACACCCATACACAAACATGGAAAAAGAAACATCATAAGTAATTACACACCCATCGGCACGTTGTCTGTAATCAACCAAATCATGGAGCGCATCGTGCATCAAAAACTCTCCACATACGTCGAAAAATTACAAATCATATCCAAAACACAATATGGCTTTCAAAAAAATAAAGGAACAGCAACATTCCTGGAAGATTTCACAGACCTAATAAACGCTGTAT